>NC_064811.1:128607033-128830257 GCF_023721935.1 Panthera uncia | reverse complement strand
AACAGAAACCCATGGGGGAGGGGAAGGAAAAAAAAAAAAAAAGAGGTTAGAGTGGGAGAGAGCCAAATCATAAGAGACTGTTAAAAACTGAGAACAAACTGAGGGTTGATGGGGGGTGGGAGGGAGGGGAGGGTGGGTGATGGGTATTGAGGAGGGCACCTTTTGGGATGAGCACTGGGTGTTGTATGGAAACCAATTTGACAGTAAATTTCATATATTAAAATAAATAAATAAATAAATAAAAAAAAAATAAATAAACTTTAAAAATAAATAAATAAATAAATAAATAAAATAAAATATACAGTTTTTTACTGTAGAAAATTGATACAGAAAAATAAGCTGAAGAAAATGATTCAACCTTAATACCGTAAAAAAATAAACAGGAAAAAAAGGATTCAACTGTAATACCACTCTTAATAAAGAATTTTTGTCCTTAAAAAAAAAAAAAAATCATTGGCTTCTCTCTGGTTTCTGACCTTACCTTTGCTTTCACTTCTTATCCTGCTACCGTGTGTTCTACTGAAACTACCCTTGCAGAGAGACGCTTGGGATCTTGTTGCTAAATCCAGCGGATCTTTTCACTTCTTAATTTGCTTGTCCTGCTTTTGTGCCTTTGCACACCCCGCCCTGGACACTTGGCCCCACCTTGACTTCAGAAGGTCACTTTCTCCTGATCCTTCATGTCCTTTCTAGACAAGCCTTTCCAATGTCCTTGTGCTGCGGGTGGTCTTCTGACTTATTGAAGTTTCCATGGTGTTTGGTGCTTAGTATTTTTTTTTTTTACTTTCCTCATAGACATACTCTCACTGAGTCATTGCATCCAATCCCTGTCTTCAGCTACCACTGCCCCCCTATATCTCCCTATCTTTATCTGCATTCTATGTCTTAACCCCATTAAAGGACATGTTTTTAAGTAAAATAATGACTTTCATACAAATATAAAATTAACAACTGCCAAAGATTTTTTTAAAGTCATGATTAATGAGCAAAACAAAAAGATGTTAGAATTGTTCCAAGAAGAATTCTTATTTTTAGCTTATTCATTTTTGTGAGAGAGAGAGAACCCTCACTCACAAGCGAGTGGGGGAGGGGCAGAGAGAGAGAGGAAGAGAGAGGATCCCAAGCAAGGCTCTGCACTGTCAGTGTCAAAACCAAGCTTTGACATTGCTGCCCAGGCTTCTTCCTAAAACAGAAGTGTGACTCATGATCCTTTCCTGTCTAAAACCCTTCAGGGGCTCCCTACAGATGTTAAGGTAGACTCCTCAGCAGTATACACAGGGCGCTTCATGATTTAACCCTCTCCTTCTCTCCTAAATTCATGTCTTCCCAGCTGCCAGCCCTCTCTCTGCCCTCTGCTTGCAAACACCCAGGGAACCCTGTGTTCTAGTTACACTAAAACATTTGCAGCTATTAACTTCTCATAGTTGTAAGACTTCCTTCAGGCTCCAAATTGTTTCACCTCAAAGACCCAGTCCTCATGCCCAACGGCATCACACTACCAATGTGGAATGCTTCCTTCAGGCTCTCTCCTCTACCTACAACGCACTTGCCAAACCTTTAGCCTGGCCCCTTCCTCTTTAGGGATCAGTTGTGATGTCACTCTCTCCAGTCATTCCCGCTCAGCCAAACACAGGACTGTGTGCCCTTCATCTCCTTCTCAGCGCCCTGTGCATATGATTTTCACACCACACTTTGATGTCCCGGTACTGACCCAAATTCCTCCTGCACTGTAATTCTTGGAGACTGGGATCATGGCTTACTCTCCTCATATTCCCAGTATCCAGCACATGCTTGGCGTGTGGCAGGTTCTCCTTAAATGTCTGCTGAGTGAATGAATCATTTTATCAACTACAAATGCCACAGAAATGTAGGTTTGTCGGATCACCCCTATGTGTGGTACAAATTACTTGTGTGTTATGAATAAAATGCAAATGCAAGTCTCTTCTCCTCAGCCCCTAGCTGTTGTTCTTTTGAATGCTGTTCTACTTCTTCCCCATAGACCCCTGGCAGATGCTAGTAAATCCTCACACTGTTTGGAATAGTGAGCCTCATCCAAGAATGTGCCCTTCATCCAAGATATTGCCGGAAAGTCGTGGAACTATTATTTTTCCTGACTACAAGTTATTTATTTATTCTGAGAGATAGAGAGAGCACAAGCAAGGGAGAGGCAGAGAAAAAGAGAGAGAGGGGAAGACAGAATCCCAAGCAGGCTCTGTACTGTCAGTACAGAGCCCGACATGGGGCTCAAACTCACAAACCATGAGATCATGACCTGAACTGAAACCAAGAGTCAGAGGCTTAAGCAACTGAGCCACCCAGGTGTCCCATTGTTGTTTTATCTCAATGAAAACATATACTTTAATCAGAGGAAAAATATATGAATATAAAAAGTTGTATATGCAGACACAAAAATTCATACTCTTGCAAATCAAGTCAAAGCAAGTAAATTATTTTTTTAAGTTTATTTATTTAGAGAGAGAGCAAGCAGGAAGAGGGGCAGAGAGAGAGGGAGAGAGAAAGAATCTCAAGCAGGCTCCACACTGTCAATACAGAGCCTGACATGAAGCTCAAAACCGTGAACTGTAAGATCATGACCTGAGCTGAAGTCAAGCATCGGACACTTAACTCATTGAGCCACCCAGGCCCCCCTCTAATTATTGATTGAATTAAGATAGATATTGAATTATATTATTTTGTTTATCCCCTGATAAAAGAAGCTTCATGAGGGTGGGGACTCTATCATGTTCACTGTTGTATCCTCCATACTTACAAAACTGCTAGGATGAATAATCATGAAATAAATAATTGTTGAATGCATGAATCCTGCATATATCTCATCATATACATGAATGATATATGTAGCACATATACACATGAATCATATGTGTGTGTATATATAGCCAGCAAAGGGCTGCTACTTCTTCAATTCGAATGGATTTTGAATTTGTATTTGTTTCCTTTCGTAGATGGGAATACCGATGAATACTTTGCTATTAATGAAACATCAGGAGACCTCTCAACCACTCGCGCTTTGGACCGGGAGCAAGTCAGCAATTTTACCTTAGTCATCCTGTGTTCTGACCTAGGGGATCCACCGAGGAGCTCTCTGGTGCAGTTGCAGGTTAGAGTTTTGGATGACAATGACCATGGCCCTTCCTTCCCCACGCTGCATTACCAGGCCTCCGTGAGAGAAGATGCTGAAGTGGGGACAGTGGTTCTGGTACTATCTGCTGTGGACAAGGACGAAGGTCTGAATGGGCAAACTGAGTATTTTCTGGAGGGTGAAGCTTCTGGTACATTCACCATTGATTCTGTGGCAGGTGCACTGAGAACTTGCCACGCCTTGGACCGAGAAGCCAGATCCCAACATACATTTCGGGCTGTGGCCAGAGACTGTAGTGTCCAGGGCTCGAGAAGCACCACAGTAATTATAAAAGTGCATGTCATGGATGTTAATGACAATGATCCGGTGTGGGAGCAGAACCCCTTTGAAATTTTTCTTTCCGCCCAGTCACCTCCTAACCAGACAACTGCCATTCTGACAGCCAGTGACCCCGACTTGGGACCCAATGGAACTGTCATGTTTAGTTTTGCAGAGACCCAGTCGATGTTTTCTATTGATAAGTATACAGGAGAAGTCCAACTTCGGCACAACCCATCTTCAGAATATTTTCCAATCTGGCTGCAGTTAAAAGTTATGGACCAAGGTGTCCCAGCTAGGACAGCCACTGGCCTCTTAGTCGTTCACATGGAAGGAGAAGATAGAAAGATTTCCTTCAGCCACCCTCTGTATAAAGGGACTGTGACTGAAAATTGTGATGCAGGTGAGTGTCCCCTCAAGTTTTTGTATATTGCATCTGTCTGGGCAAAATGTTTAAAATGAAGGTTTATACAACAAGAGTGCTATTGCAGATTCAGTCATAAATTTCTGAGTTCAGCCAATTTTCTTTTATTTTTTAAAATTTTGTCAGCGTTTATTTTTGAGAGACAGAGAGACAGAGCATGAGTGGGAGAAGGGCAGAGAGAGAGGAAGACACAGGATCTGAAGCAGGCTTCTCACTGAGCTGTAAGCATACAGCCCGACCCAGGGCTCGAACTCACAAACCATGAGGTCATGACCTGGGCCGATGTCAGATGCTTAACGACTAAGCCACCCAGGCATCTCAGTATGCCAGTTTTCATCCATAGTACAGTATTAAAACAATACCTTCAATCAGGGCCCCTGGGTGGCTCTGTTGGTTAACTGTCTGACTCTTGGTTTCGACTCAGGTCATGATCTCACGGTTTGTGAGTTCAAGCCCTGGATGGGGCTCTGTGCTGACGGTAGGAAACTTGCTTGGGATTCAGTCTCCCTCCCTCTCTCTGCCCCTTCCCTGTACACGTGTGCTCTCATTCTAAATAAATAAATAAACAAACTTAAAAAACAATACCTTCAAATATAGTAACACACACACACAAACCTTTAAAAACAACAAAGAGTGAAAATACTGAAAAATAAATCATTTAGGGCTTTTGAAGTTTCAGTTAATTTAGGTTTGCAATGTCAAAAATAAACCCTTTATTTAAATGTATATGAATCCTCAACAAGTGTACATTTCCTAAAGTACTTTCTTAGAAGTACAGTAAAAGAGGAGGCATGTTGTGGTTAAATGCTTGAGCTCTGCCTGAGTTTAATTCCAAATTCAACCACCGTGCCTCCTTGGGCAGCTGAATCTCTCTGAGCCTCAGTTTCCTAACCCATAAATTAGGAATAATAATCATACCTACCTCATTAGGTTCTGGGAGCTGAATAAGCTAGTTCATGTAAAGCACTTAGAACAGTGTCTAATACATAGTAAGCATGTAATAAATAGAAACTGCTACTGCTAATATTATTACTTCATTTCGATAGGGTCAGCAGTGGCTTTCAAACAATGCAGTAATATCTGATCCTCAAAGAATTTGCGGCAGATAATACAGCTCAGCACAGGCTTCTGCGAACAGTAACTATTTTTCCTAATAGTGCTGTTTGTTTTCAATTATTTCCTTACATTTATGCCATACTGGGAAGCATAAATAAAAATCAGTTTTAATTATCTTTCTATCCAAAAGTGAAAAGACTTCCTTACAGACAGTCATAAATTGAAAGACATTTGACTTGGGTAATTTTATCTGACTAGAGAGTGCAGGGATGAATCTGCTGATTCTTTCCACCAACTGGGCAAAGCACATGGACTCAGAGGAGCTTAGCTGTTAAAGGTCTGCTGTGTGCTGTGCACCTGCTCGTGGCATTTGTGGTTTGTGTTTTGTCATTTTATCGTGATTCAATTTCAATTTATCTGCACCTACCTACTATTTAAAAGGCACTCTGCATTTCTCTCATTTGATGTATTCATTTCATAGTGAAAATATCTATGTTACACATTTTATACTGCCTTCTCTATGAAAAGAGAATATTCAGCTTAATATTGAATATTAAGTTAGGGTTGTTTTCAGTTGCAGATTATTAACTTGACTTTGACCCTTTTTGGAATTATGGTTATTCCATAGATTGCTTCCACAGAAGGTCTCTTATTGATTCTAAACATAATTCACAGTAAATTGCAGTTTTCTGCATTAAAGGAAATAATAGTGACTTCCAAACTAAATCAGAAATTTGCAACATGAATTTTTATGTGTAATGAGACTTCCAAATAAGCGTTAAATGTTAAACAATATGAGATGCTCCTTAGAGCCATACTTCTATTACTCTTAAGAGGCATGCATTCCAACACCAGAGCAGAACCTGATGGAAAGTAAAGTTAGCATTTTCTAAATAATATAGCACAAAAACAATATGTTAATCTTAAAATTTATTTGATAAAATTACAATATCTTTGAGCCCAGCCTTTGTCTGCAGTGCAAAAACGAACATTTGTCTAAAAGCCCTTGGCACTTGGTCTTTCTGCTGCTACTTGAATGTTTCAGTGACTGAGAGTTTAGAAGGGTGGTTCTTGAAATTGGGTGTGAACCAAATTATCTGTAACCCACTCCTGAAGGATCTGCTTCATTAAGTTTGGGGTCCAGGAATTGTTTTTCACAAGCTCTGTGGGCGATTTGACTGCATGACAAAGTTGGAAAATCTCTTCCTTTGGAAAGTCATTCACACATTGAACCTAGCTCTCCCTCTATCCATAGATAGATATCCTAGCTCTCTGTCTATCCATAGATCTAGTTCTTCCCTTTGGAGCACTCCTCTGCTGTACACAGTCACTCTTCAGATATTTTATTTGCTCTTTCCACTAACTTTTTTAATTAGAGAGAGAGAATGAGAGAGAGATTGCATGAGCAGGGAGAGGAGCAGAGAGAGAAAGAGAAAATCTTATGTAGGCTTCATGCTCAGTGCAGACCCTGATGTGGGGCTTGATCCTACAACCTTGGGATCATGACCTGAGCTGAATCCAAGAGTCAGATGCCCAACCAACTGAGCCACTTAGGTGGCCCTCCTTGAATTTTTTTTTTTATCGAGTGTTATATGCCCGGTACTTATCTACTGGGATATATCAGTGAACTAAAAGACCTAAATGCTTGTCCTCATGAGGCTAATAACGTTCTAGCGGGGATACTGAGACAGTGTCAATGAACATAATGAATAACTATAGTATATGTTAGATGGTGATAAGAGCTATCAAGTAAAGAAAAAGCAGAGCAAGGTAAGAAGGAATTAGGAGGTGTTGGGTGGGGGACAAACAGTAGTTTTAAATAGTAGGTAAGGGCCAGCATCATTGAACTGACACATTTGGACAAAGACCTAAGGAGAGGAGACAGCCATTTGTATATTTGGGGGTACAGTATTTCAGAAAAAAGGAAGAAGCTAGTGGGAGCCTTCCTGGTTTGTTCAAAGAACAGCAAAGAGGACTGTGTGACGAAGCAGAGTAAGCAAGGGCCAGAGCGATGGGAAATGAGGTCGGAGGACGACCAGACCACGTGGGGCCTTGTAGACCACAGGGGGATGTTGGCTTTTACTCAAGTAGTTTTCCCTTCTTTAATTCCTTCAGTTATCTTTCACATAATAAGGTTTCCAACCGCTACTAGTGAACATTCACATTCAGTATAAATTCTTCAGAGTAATAGGCATTAAATATATTATTCTTCAGAAGAACTGGCATGGAAGTCATCATTGTTATTATACTTTTTCACATCAGTGGATACAATTTCTAAATATTAAGTAATGTGCCTGGGCTTTCCCTAATTGTTAGAATATTCTTTTCTCAATTTACCCAGGATCAATTTGTTTGCAGGATTAAGCCAAAATAAAAATCAATATCCAAGGTACCCCAAAGAAAACAGTTCAGTATGAAATTAAGTTATGGATTAGTAAATACAATATTTATGGTTGAATTCAGGAGTGAATTAAAATAACACTAATGAAAACTGCCATGGGAGTGCAAACTTTGCACCTGTTTTCATTTTTGCGATGTGCCGTTCATTTGTATGTCACAGATTCACTCTGTGGATAAGAGGCAGCCATTATGGGAGGGAACTATCTTGATTTTAACCTGTTTGCCCATCACTCAGGCAGCAACTCATCAAATCTGTACACCTTCAGTCTACTTCCAGCCATCACAATTGGGATTAATCGATATGGTTAAGAGTAACCTGGCCTGAGATTAAAAGTTAGTACAGAAGACAGTGAAGACCAAATTACTTTCTTGCCTCTGTAGGTGGGCTTCCTGTTTGAGATTCAGTCAGAAAAGCTAATGATGGGAAGACATCATCCTGCTATATGCATCACTGTGTTTTCTTTGACCTCTGATCAGAGTTGTCCTTCTTAGTCCTCTTGTATTTAGAATAACTGGAATAAACTTAACTGTTATCTTTATAATAGAACTTAAGACTTTAAAAATCAATTTATTAGATCTTATACATAAAAAAGCCTAGAAATACTTCTGGTAGTACTACAAGCATATGGAACCCATAAACATCCAGGTAGGTATACATTTCAAGACACCTGAAGCAATGGGTTGGGACCTCATTATGAAGAGTAAACTATGACATGTTTGAAGGACATAAAGTCTAAATTGAGAGAGAAGCTAAACATTGGGCATATAATAGGAAGGAGAAAGACAGAAGGGAAGGATGACGGTTAAGTAGGCCATTGAGTATGATTAGATGCAACTAACCTGTACCTGGTTCAGCAGGATTTCCTAACCTCCTGTGAAAAACAGTGACAAGGTGCATAACATACTGATTGACATTTCAAGTCGGCCAAAGCTTTACTTAGACATGAATTCAGTTCAGACTGCTGGATCATATCATAGACATCAGAAGGTGATTTTTTTTTTTTTGCTTTGAATTCCAGTAGTTTTATCTTTTTTTTTTAATTTTTTTAATGTTTATTTATTTTTGAGACAGAGAGAGCCAGAGCATGAACGGGGGAGGGTGAGAGAGAGAGGGAGACACAGAATCCGAAGCAGGCTCCAGGCTCTGAGCTGTCAGCACAGAGCCAGACGTGGGGCTCGAACTCACAGACCGTGAGATCATGACCTGAGCCAAAGTCAGAGGCTCAACTGACTAAGCCACCCAGGCGCCCCAAGAATTCCAGTAGTTTTAAAAGACTGTAAATCCATTGATTAGTCCTAGAATGGCCTTGATATAAATTATTTAATAACATTTTATAGCCTCCAGCATTATTTCCTCCCAAATATGTCTTTTGTTTTTCATTTTGTTTTCAAATGCAAAATATGTGCCTTTTGGAAACTTAAATTTTCCGTGGGCTACTCAAATATCCTATCAGTAGGCATCACTTGACATCTTGAGCAAATTCTTTGTTGTATTATCATAAATTTTCATCACTCCAAACTAATTTTAACATTTAAATGTCCTTTTAAGAAAATTAAAAGTTAAAACAAATAGCCCTAACGTATTTATATTTGTTTAACATTTCTTTCTGGCCAAGCCCACAGGTTTGGGTTTTGATTAACATTGCATTCATCTACGAATAATGTTAAATGTAACACCGACTGTTTAAAATGATATATAGTTCAGTATATAGTTCCCATTTAAAAGAAACTCTTTGGTAGGTAAAATCTCTTTAAGAGTTGGTCATGATGTATTCACTTATTCACAGAAAGAGTCACTCTCCAGGATACCAGTTGTCCATAAGAGAGAGAGGCCACCCATACAGCAACGTGAGAGAAAGAGTTGAAATTCAAGTGATTCCCCACTCTTTACACTTGCCACTGTTCCTCTTCAATCTAGATGAGAGGGAATATAACTGTCCTGAATTTTTTGAAGTGAAAAATAAACCACTTGGTTGCCTGTGGTGTTTCAATCCATTCAACAATTTCAGTGGACCTTCTGGAAGCCACCATTTATTTCTTGTTTCACTCCCAATGCTTTGGGTATCCTGAGGAAGATGAATCAGTAGTCACAGTCCCTAGTGTGGATTATTCGCAGCTTCATGCATTTCTTTTGGTTACCATGAGGGGAAAATATGAAATTATGAATTGTATCGATAACGGTGCCTAAAAGTAAATACTCAGACCTCAAAAATCTTGAGATAACATTAAAACATGACGATGTACAGGGCATTCTAACTAGTGAATTATGCATATTTAATTTTGTATCATAAACACATCTGATCTTGATAGTTTGGAGGGCAACCCCTTCTTCTTTGGTCCTTTGGCAGTGGGTCCAGTAAATTTTGGCTCTTACTCTTGGTAGACTGGGCACATGTATGTAGAGTGTGGTGTGATAGGAGTTGGTGTAGCTGAGTGGGTCACCACCATTCTCCACTCACAGTGTATGAGCTGTCTTTCTCCTCCTATAAAGTGGAAATGATAAGGATTTCCTCATAGGGCTACTATAAGGATTAAATGAGGTCATGTAGTGTACTAGTCATTTTTTAAATTGTTATTATTACTCTCCTTCTGTCTCAAATCTTTCATTGAATTCTATAAAGTTCACTGGGTATAAATTCTTACCAGAGCAACCAGTTGTTACACAGCAATAATATAACAACAGTGAAATGCTTTCAGGTTTTAAAGCCCCACCATTCCATTCCATTCCATTTTGTCTCCAAACAAGATAGCAATTATACTTTCCTAGGTGACAAAGCTCCCATAACTATGGAAGTTATGGGAAGAGTTCCCATAATCTGTGTCATCTATAACTTTGGAACAGGGCCCAACATATACATTTTTATGATAATGACAAAAGGGGAAGCAATTATGTATCACCTGTCACCCCTTTTTCATTTTATTTAAGGCCAGTCTCATACTTGGAATGAAACTCATTGGAATGAGTGGTATCTAACTAGCCCAGTATGGCATTTCATCACCTTACCTATGACTAAGATAGCTCTGGAGGAGATAGAGAAGAGTACCTTCGATGAGGTCAGTCTGTCTCAGAGCAAGATAAACGTCTCAAAAGGCAGCTTTCATCTTTGGAAATTAACCCCAGTCTCACATCTGGGCCTCAGCCATTATAGGCTCAACACCTCATCTTATTAACAAGCCAGGCAGTTACTTCCCCCAGGGTTGGAACTTATTAACCAATATGAAGGAGACTGATACATCGACCAGAATGTCAGTTTTTAGGTATATGAAAAACTATACTTGCCGTGTGGATTACAACAGTCCTGCCAGGATGAAAAGGTCTCTCTTTCTAGGAGAGAGGACACAGGAAGCCACACTGTAATCAGAAAGTTGTTACAAGTTATTGCTTATTAATCCTAAACAGTTGAAGAGGCTCTCTTGAGCTTTCCAGTGTGAACTTGATGACCTTTAGATTGTTGAAACAGTGACAAAACAGGTTTTATACCTAGCTGACTTTGAAGTCTTGTGAAGGCCTGGGGAGAAATCTGAGTTAGGATGTTAGGAGGGTACTGTGGTAATCCACATGATGAATGACCATAAAGGGTCAGGGGAGATTTTATTTTATTTTATTTTATTTTATTTTATTATTTTCCAGTTTATTCATTTATTTTGAGAGAGAAAGAGAGAGAGAGAACATGCACAAGCGGAGGAGGGGCAGAGAGAGAGAGAGAGAGAAGGGGAGGGAGACAATCCCAAGCAGGCTCTGCACAGAGCCCCACATAGGGCTCAATCATTGGGAGATCATGACCTGACCCAACATCAAGAGTTGGTGGCTTAACTGACTGAGCCACCCAGGCGCCCCTGAGGAGCTTTTAAAAATTACCTCTACCTAGACATCCACAACCCCCACGCAATTAGATGAGATTTTTGAAGGTACATCAGGCATTGTGAATGGGTAGAAACTCCCATGTAATTATGCATGCAAGCCAAAGGTGGAGGTAGAGAGAGGGCCTAGAAGAAATGCAAAGTAATAGCAGTATTTTGCAAGGGTTGAAGTAACGCATCTACCAAAGAGACTGAGGTGTAGGGGCTGGCCAGGGCATCACTGAAAGTCTGGGAGGGTAGTGTTAGAGGAGCAGGAAGGTGATGCGTTCAAAAGGCAGGGAGTGGTCAACAATTTCTAATTTGCAGCAGAGGTTAGGTAAGATAAGGACCGAACAGTGAGCACTAGTTTAGTTGGAGGTCTGTTCCCAGTGCAGAAGTGCATGAGGTGGTCGGCTGCTACCCAGCACTCAGAAAACCTCTCCTTCACGGGGTAGGGGAGTGTTTCCGGGGATGGTCTGAGGATGCCATCTTGATACAAGGAGGTAAGGACACAGTAGAAAGGAAGGCATGTCTGAAAAGATAAGTCCATGCACCGAGTATAAAGGATAAGACAATAAGAAAAAAAGACACAATTAGCAACATGAGGAGCATCCGGAAAGGAGTTTCTGAAGAGTAAGTTCACCTTGGTGAAAGAGTTCAGGATTTGGCAGAGAATAGAGGCCAGGAACGGAGACCACCAACATGCACTCCAGAGTCGACTGCGGCTGCTTACAAGGAATTATGTGCAGCCAGATAAAATTTAGCAACTTCAGGGAGGATCGGAAACATTAGGGTGAACTAAGTCACTAGAACTATTTTAGAAGCTAAGGTCCAGTGAGGTGCAGAGCGAGCGGGGATGAGAAGTTCAGTCTGTTTTCAAAGGCTTGGCTGTGAAGGGTAACAAAGGACCATGGCAGTGGCTTGAAGAGTCTTGAAGATCAGAAGGGCATTTTGTTTTGTTTTTGAAAGCCAGAAGAGATTTGGACATTTGTGATTTATAGCACTGTTAAGTTTACTGAGAAATCTCATTTATATTTGAGTATAAAACGGGAATAAAACACTTGGAAATATCAGGATTTCTTTTCTTTCCTTTTTGTTTTCAATTAGCATCTATTATTTGTGGATGTTGAACCCTGGTTTCAGATTTTTATATTTTGAGGACAGCAGTGCATCTCCCTCAAGCTGTGACAATCAAATGGAATCATTAAAATACTTGATTATAGTATTCATTATGTGGCAGCTAAAAACATCTTAAACGGCGTTTCTTTAATCTAAGTAAAACATATTTTTAAGATTTTTAAGACATTCACTTTGTTTCTTGAAGTAATTGGAAATGTGCCAGGTATCTAACCACCAAAGTTGAGAAGTACTTGTATTGAAAAATTGTGCAACCTTTCTTTCTGGACATATGCAGGCTCTGGATTCTAGCTGGCTCAGGGATGCCAGGAGCTGGAAAGGAGAAAAAGGACAGCTCTTGAAAACGAAGGGAAATTGGAGTCTGGTCATCAACCTGGGGGTGCAAACTAGACAGGGAATCATTGGAAAATGAGGGGAGATTAACAGCCTCAGGTCTGCAGACAAGATTTGAGATTCTGATCCAACAGTGAAGCAACACTGAAAATTCTCAAGCTCATGCTTTAAATACAGTCTTCTGTAAATCACAAAATTAGAGAGGTAGTAGGAACATCAGGGAGTCACTTTAACACCTGCCTTTCTCTAAGTTGTTATAAGTGAATTTCAAATGATTCAATGCATCCATTTATAGATAATCTTCCTTTTAAAAAATTTGGCCACCAAAATCTGTAACCCCATTAAAAATTCATTTCAGACTTAATCAATTTTGTTGACTTCTCATTTCATGTATTAATTCTGTTTTGGTTTTCTGACACATCTCTCTTTTCCTAAAGCTCATAAAAGGTCAATAAGCACTTTTCATAGCTTCCTCTATTAATTTCCTTAAGGTATTCACAAAAGCAAATGTGTTCAAAATTGCATAGCATTTACATTTTAAAACATGGTTTTCATCTGTTCACAAATTTTGGAAAATTATTTATTTTGAGATTTTCCATGCTTTGTCTCATCCCAGGGGTGAATTCTTTGGAAAGCTTTAGTAACATATGTGCAGTCATTTCTGATGATGGGAAGAGGAAAATCAACTTTTCTTCCTTTTCTAATTGTGGTAAGAGACACATAACAGAAAATTTACCATTGTAAATAATCATTTTTAAGTGCACTGTATGGTAGTGATAACAATAGGCCCGTCATTGTGCAGTGGATTTCTAGAACATTTTCGTCTTTCAAAACGGAAATTATACTCATTGAACAACTCTTTCCCTTCCCTCCAGCTTCTAGCAACCGCCATTCTACTTCTGCTGCTCAGGGTGTGGCTACTTTAGATACCTCGTATAAGTGGAGTCAATGAAGTATTTGTCTTTTTGTGACTGGCTTATTCACAAAATCAAGGTTCCTCAGTGCCTATGACAGGATTTCCTTCTTGTTAAAGGCTGAATAATGCTTTATTGTATGTATATACTACATTTCTTTATCCCCTCATCCATCCAAGGACATTTAGATTATTTCTATCTCTTGGCTGTTATAAAAAATGTTGCAGCGAACATGGATATGCAGGTATCCCTTTGATATCTTATTTTCAGTTCTTTGGATATATGCACCCAGGTGGGATTTCTGGATATATGACAGCTTTAATTTTAATTTTTGGAGAAACCTTCATACTGTGTTCCATAGGAGCTACACCATTTTATAACACCACCGGCAGTGTCCAAGGATTCCAATTTCTACATATCCTCACCAACACTCGTTATTTTCTGTTTTGTTTTTGTTTTTGTTTTCTAACACCCATCCTAACTGAAGTGAGGTGATATCTTGTGGTTTCGATTTGCATTTCCCTGATGATTAGTGATACTGAGCATCTTTTAAAAATCTGTTGGTCATTTTGGGACACCTGGGCCACTCAGTCGGTTAAGCTTCCAACTCTTGATTTTGGCTCGTGTCATGATCTCAAGGTTTGTGAATTAGAGCCCCGCACTGGGCTCCGTGCTGACAGAGTGGAGCCTGCTTGGGATTCTCTCTCTCCCTTCTCTCTCTCTCTCTCTCTCTCTTCCCCTCCCCTGCTTGTGCTCTCCTGTCAAATTAAATAAATAAACATAAAAAAAAAAATATGCCTGGGGATTTCTTTCTGGAATCTTCTGTTCTATTGGTCTCTCTGTATCTGGCCAGTACCATACTGTTTTGATTACTCTAGCTCTGCACTATTGAAGTTAGTAAGTGTGACGCCTTCTGCTGTTTGGTTGTTTTTTCCCTCGTGATTATTTTGGCTATTTGGAAGCATTTGAGATTCTATGTGAATATTAAAATTCTTTTTTTCTGTTTCTGTAAAAAAAAAAGCCATTGAGATTTTGATATGGATTGCATTGATTCTGTAGATTGTTTTGGGTGGTGTAGACATTTTAATAATATGAAGTCTTCCACTCCTCATGGAGTGACCATAGAATGTCTTTCCATGTATTTGTGTCTTCTATAATTTATTTTAGCAATGTTTTATAGTTTTTAGTGTATAAGATTTTCACCTCCTTGGTTAAATTTATCCCAATTTTTTCATGCTATTGTAAACGGGATTGTTTTCCGAATTTCTTTTTTCAGATTGTGCATTGTTAGTGCATAGAAACACAAGTGATTTTGTATTCTACAACTTTGCTGAATTCATATATTAGTTCTAACGTACGTGTGTGTGTGTGTGTGTGTGTGTGTGTTTAATCTATAGAGTTTTCTACATTAGGTTCTACATAGATCATGTCATCTAAAAGCAAGGATCATTTTATTCTTGTTTTCTGATTTTGATGCTTGTAAGTTCAAAGCCTGATTTCTTTGGCTAGGACTTTCAGTACTATATGTAGCAAAGAAGTTGCGAGAGTGGGCGTTCTTGCCTTGTTCTTGGTTGAAAAGCTTTTCGATTTCACTGTTGAGTAAGAATGTTAGAGCTGTGGACTTTTCTTATATGGCCTTTATTATGTATGGTAATTTCCTTCTGTTCCTAGTTTATTGAGTGTGTTTATCATGAGTGTGTTGAATTTTGCCAGATGCTTTTTCTGCGTGTATTGAGATGATCATGTGATTTTTACTCTTTATTCTGTTAAGGTGGTGTATCACACTGATTGATTTTCATACACTGAACTATCATTGCATCCCAGGAATAAATCTCACATTGTTATGACATGTGATCCTTTTAATGTGCTGTTGAATTCGGTTTGCTGGTATTTTGTTGAGGATCTTTGCATTTATATTCATCAGGGGTAGATTTCTTGTAGTGTCTCTGTATTTTGGCATCAGAGTAATGCTGGCCTCATAAAATAAGTTTGGAAGTGTTGTCTTCAATATTTTGGAAGAGTTTGAGAATGATTGGTGTTAATTCTTCTTTAAATGTTTGGTAGACTTCACCAGTGAAGCCATCTGGTTCTCTTTATGGGGAGGTTTTGATTATTGATTCAGTCTTCTTACTAGTTATATATACATCTGTTCAGATTTTTTTCTTTCTGTAAATTCAATTTTGGTAGGGTGTGTGTTTCTGGAAATAATGTTCTTTTCTCCTAGGTTATCTTATTTGGGTGTGTCATTGTTCATAGTAGTCTCTTATGATACCTTTTATTTCTGTGGCATCATTTGTAATATCTCCTCTTTCATTTCTAGTTTTTGTTACTTGAGTCTTTTTACTTTTTTTCTTTGTCTAGGCTAAGGATTTGTCAATTTTGCTGATTTTTTAAATTTTATTTATTTTGAGAGAGAGAGAGAGAGAGAGAGAGCCCAAGTGGGAAGGGTCAGAGAAAGAGGGAGAGAGAGAATCCCAAGCAGGCTCCACACTGTCTACGTGGAGCCCAACGCGGTGCTCGAACTCATGAACTGCAAGATCATAACCGGAGCGGAAGTCAGGTGCCTCCCTAACTAAGCTACCCAGGTGCCCCAATTTTGCTGATTTTTGAAAAAAACGTACTTTAAGTGATTTTTCCTCTTGTTTATTTACTGTTTTTCACTTATTTCTGTTCTAATATTTATTATTTCTTTCTGCTAACTTTGCTTTTAGTTCCATTTTCTAGTCCATTGGGGTGTAAATTAGGTTGTTGATGTGCAGTCTTTCTTCTTTTTTTAATGTAGGCATTTATTGCTGTAAAATTCCCTCAGCATTGTTTTTGCTGCAGCCCATGTTTTGGTATATTGTGTTTTTCTTTCATTTATTTCAAGACATTATCTAATTGTCCTTTAGATTTCTTCTTTGACCTGCTCGTTGTTTAAGAGTTGTTATTTAATTTCCATGTGTCTGTGAATATTCCAGTTTTCCTTTGCTGTTGATTTCTACTTTCGTTCCATTGTAGTTAGAAAAGATACTTGGTATGATTTTAATATTCTTAAATTTGTTACGACTCCTGTTGTTCCCTAACATGTCATCTGTCCTGGAGAATGTGCACTTGAGGAACAAGTGGGAACATATAAAACACTTGAGGGTGTGTATTATGCTGTTGTTGGGTAGAGTGTTCCATGTATGTCTCTTCGGTCCAATTTCTATAATATTATTCAAGTCCTTCATTTCTTCATTGATTTTCTAACTGTTTGATCTGTCCATTATTTAAAGTGAGGTATTGAAATCTTCTACTATTAATTATGTTACTATCTGCTTCTCCCTTCAATCCCATCAGTATTTTCTTCATATATATGGGTGTTCTGCTGTTAAGTGCATATTTATTTATAATTGTTTTATCTTCCTGGTGAATAGAACTTTTTATGTAGTGTCCTTATTTGTCTCGTGACAGTTTCTGACTTGCACTCTATTTTGTTGGATGTAACTATAACCTCCCCTATTTTCTTTTGGATATTATTTGCATGGAATATCTTTTCCCACCTTTCTACTTGTGGCCTATCCCTGTCTTTATATCTAAAGTGAGTTTTTTGGTGGTAGTATATACTTGGATCTTGTTTTTTTAATCCATTCAGCTATTCCATGTTTCTTGATTGAGGAGTTTCATCCATTTAGATTTTTAAAAATTACTGATAGGAAGGACTTAATTCAGCCGTTTTTATACTGTTTTATGTAGGGGCACCTGGGTGGCTTAGTCGCTGAAGCATCCGACTTCAGCTCAGGTCATGATCTCGTGGTTCGTGGGTTCAAGCCCCACGTCGGGCTCTGTGCTGACAGCTTTGGAGTCTGCTTTGGATTCTCTGTCTCCCTCTCTCTCTGCCCCTCCCCCACTCATGCTCTGTCTCTCTGTCTCTCTCTCTCTCTCAAAAATAAAACATTAAAAAAGTTTTTTAAAATTGTTTTGTGTATGTTTTTAATTTTGTTCTTTTCTTCTCTTGCCACCTTCCCTTATCTCATTAGTTTTTTGTAGTGACATGTTTTGGGTCCCTTCTTATTTCCTTTTGCATTTCATCTATAGATAATTCCTTTGTGGTTACCATAGGGATTGCATAACACATCTAATAGCTTTAACAATCTATTTTAAACCAGTAACAATTAGGGGCGCCTGGGTGGCTTGGTCGGTTAAGCGTCCGACTTCGGCTCAGGTCATGATCTCACGGTCCGTGAGTTCGAGCCCCGAGTCGGGCTCTGTGCTGACAGCTCAGAGCCTGGAGCCTGTTTCAGATTCTGTGTCTCCCTCTCTCTCTGCCCCTCCCCTGTTCATGCTCTGTCTCTCTCTGTCTCAAAAATAAATAAATGTTAAAAAAAAAAAAAATTAAAAATAAATAAATAAATAAATAAACCAGTAACAATTAATTTCAATCACATACAAAAAACTGTCCCTTTACTTCTCCCTCCCACTTCGTTACTGATTTCATAAATTACCTCTTTTAGTATTTTTATCCATTAACATAGTTTTATGGTTATACTGATTTCTTATGCTTTTATCTCTAAACTTTACACCAGAATTAAAATGATCTGTGTACCACCATTACAGTGTTATGAGATTTGGTATTTGTATATTTACCTTTACCAGAGAGCTTCATATTTTCATATGCTTTTATGTTGCTATCTAATGTCCTTTCATTGCAACTGGAAATATTCAGTCTTTCTTGTCAGGTAGGTTTAGTGGTGATGAGCTCTCTCAGCTTTTGTTTACCTGAGAAGATCTTTATTTCTTTCTCATCTCTAAAAGGCAGTTTTGCTGGATATAGTATTCTTGGTGTCAGGTTTTTTCTTTCAGACCTTTGAATATATCATACCACTCCCTTCTGGCCTGGAGTTTTCATGAAGGCTTTTTGGTCTATATATTATTGTTGTTCATTCAATGTCTCTATAAGGGATGAGGTCTAGGGCTTTCTATTCAGCCATCTTGCTGATGTCACTCCCACTTTTTGTCTTAAATGATTGAAATATGTTCAGTATTTCAGTGGCTGGATGATTAAGAGATATTGGATAGCTTAAAATCATCGAAATGTTTAAAAAATCTCAAGTCAGTCATCAATAAAATACTTGCACTGCTTAGAAATGACAAAAGTAAAACTAGAATTATTTACTCATGGGTAGTTCTGAATAAAATGTTTTTATTGTAACTTCATCTAAAAATTTCCATGAATTTTGATTTTTATAGTCACATAACATTGTTACACAATTCTGCTTTTATCTATTTTTTAAAAATATTTAATCCCTTTATTTTATTTTTTTTTTTAATGTTTATTTATTTTTGAGAGAGACAGAAACAGAATGCAAGTGGGTTAGGGGCAGAGAGAGAGGGAGACAAGAATCCGAAGCAGGCTCCAGGCACTGAGCTGTCAGCCCAGAGCCTGACGCAGGGCTCGAACTCACGAGCCGTGAGATCATGACATGAGCCAAAGTCAGACGCTCAACCAACTGAGCCACCCAGGCGCCCCCTAATTCCTTTATTTTTGAGAGAGAGAGCATATTCACATGAACATACACACGAGTAAGAGAAGAGCAAAGAGAATTCCAAGCAGGCTCCACGCTGTAAGCACAGAGCTGATGCAGGGCTCAATCCCATGAACTGTGAGATTGTGACCTGAGCTGAAATCCAGTTGGACGCTTAACTAACTGAGCCACCCAGCCACCCCCATAATTCTGCTTTTGAATAGATAGTTCACTGCTGCTGTAGATGGTATTTGTTTTTTTTTTAATGTTTATTTTTTATTTTATTTTTGAGAAAGAGAGAGAGAGAGACAGAGCGTGAACAGGGGAGGGGCAGAGAGAGGGAAACACAGAATCTGAAGCAGGTTCCAGGCTCCGGCCTGTCAGCCCAGAGCCCAACGCAGGGCTTGAACTTGCGAACCGAGAGATCATGACCTGAGCCGAAGTTGGAGGCTTAACTGATTGAGCCACCCACATGCCCCTGATATTAGTTTTTTAACTGTATTTTTGTAAAGAAGAAAACCAAGAACATGGAATGTATTACACTTTTGATGCAATGTTACACTTACAGTGAAATTCATAGAAGCCGAAAATGTAAATTTTTCTATGTTTCAGTTGCCTGATGGGATTTAAAGGTACAGTGTTGGTTTTCATTTTATCATTCCTACCTCGATGTGAAATGAGCAGTAATTGTAAAATTTCTCTAGATGTCCAGAGAAAGACTTTTACTTAAAATGTGCACAATAAGCCAAGACTTAGAAGGATTCAAGGCCCATTAGTTATTTCCTCTTTTTGGGGGTAGTCTCAAATTTAACTTCATCCAAGGAAGAACATATATAACTATTTGTAGCTCTTTGCTGACATTAGCATCTACTTTGAAATATTTTCATCGAATGAAATTCTTCGTGTGCTACAATTTCACTTGATATCATGAACATTTTATTTGCAATAAAAATAGGATTGTTCCTTTTCTAAGAGAAGCCATCTGTGATTCTTATTTACAGTTCTTTGCTCATCTTTGTTCTTTTACATGTAAGCTATCTCCATGTTTTCTTTTGTAATCGGGTATATAATTAAAGCATCCTAACCCATAGAGAAAAGGCTGTCACCAAGACTTACATCTTTTCTTGTACATAACTGTTTCTCTTATTACTGCCATTCTTAAGAATATACGACTAGCCAGTTGAAATAAAATTTCCTGTGTTTAAAAACTAAATTGTATTGTAAGCACAGAATTGTGATTATGCACCGAAAGTAAAACATACTGCACTACTGGGAAGGCATATTCCTACCGAAAATATAAGGCATTTTTATATTAGTCATATGTCTCCTAACATGTAGTAAAATAAGTATCAGATTATGATGCAGCTTGAAAGATTCTCAACATGTGCAGCAACTTGATGCCACGAGGATTAATTAAAATCCTTTACATTGTCACCAAATGACTTCATAATTGGCTTGAAACGAACCACCACTTGGAAGCCTCAAAAAATGGTTTTAAAACTTTGTTACAGTTTATGTTAAACATAATGTTTTTAAAGAGAGTAATATATCCAGTTTTGCTTTTCCCATTCTTTCTCCATAATGAATTCTATTTTATGTCTTTTTTCAATGAATTTTCAATTTCGTGAACAGTGTCATATACTTGTTTCCTTAAATATGTATAGCGATCACTGCAGTTTTCTTTGAGTGTTAAGTGTTGAAAAGGCTCCTGGGGAATATATTATCTGTTCCAGGGCCTTTTCTTTCTTCTCTTCTCTTTAGTGAAACCCTTTTTAGTATCCAGAAAAAAGCAGATCTATTGATTTGGCCTGGTTTAGGGATTGTTTTTACTGTACCTTTGAGCAAGATGGCTTTCAAGCTTGGTCCCTGGGGCCTGCGCAGTAGAAGTCAATGAGGAGGCCCAGCAGAGGCCCAGAATAGGTGGTTTTTTTTGTTTTTTTTTTTTTTAGCTACTGCAAATTCCACTGTCAGATATTGTGTTATAGCAGTGAGGCATATATATATATATATGCCTTTTTTTCCACCATAGTTGCTGTTGGTTTAGAAGGGTCCTGTGGGCAGAGAGGTATTCTTCTAGCCTCTCAGGCTAGAACACTTCAGTGAGCATCTCCGTCTCTTACTTCCTCTGTCTCTTCTGTTATCTCCTTTCTTCCCATACTTTTTGGGCACCTATTATGTACAAAGGGACAAACTTTTAATATAGGGAACAATATGATTGATTCTCGAAAAGGCATGCTATGCATAAGAAAACAGCCCCTCTGATTTTCAAGTATATGAAATTTTAGAGGCAAAACTTATCTGGAGTTGCAGAAATCTATGGAACACAAATATACAGGAAACCTCCTGTGCTCTCACAGAATTAAGTCCAATTTAGTGGAAAGATAAGATTGGTCTTCGAGTGTGTTAAGTACAAGTCCCTGGATGAAAAACAAGTACCACAGGCTAGGTGCCAGAAGGGCTGATAACAAAAAGGAGAGATTTGTCTTCTCTATCAGGGATGGTAAATGAGCAGGCTCAGAACTGTAGTCAGGCCACAGCTGTGTTTTGTTCAACCCATGTGATGGCTTATGTTTTTCCCCTAAATTAAATTATGTTCTGACATTTATGAATTGGGAGATTTCACATGAAAACAAATATGAATTTTTGAGCTTCTCTTGACCAGAATTTAAAACTTCCTAAAGCCTGTTTTCTCTTCCCTACTGGCAGCAATGAGTTGAAGCTGAGTGCCTCAGGCACATCAGTCTCTTGCTTTTTCCACCCATCTGTCTTCTTCATTTGCCCATGCTCTTACTTTTACCGAAGGCATCTGAGTTAATGATCCCTGCTGTGTGCTCCTCTCTGACACCATGTCAGCACCTGTGTTCTTCTCAAATGTTCCCTTTCAGTTTTCTTCTTGTGCCAATAAGCACGAGAAGACTCACATCATCAGACATCAGGGAAATTAAAATTAAAACCACAATGAGATACTACCACACATCCATTAGAATGACTAAAATTAAGAAGACCAGTGGATATGGAGCAACTAGAATTCTCATATGTTGCTAGCAGGAACGTAAAATGGTATAGTATCACTTTGGAAAATAGTTGGACAGTTTTTTATAAAGTTAAACATACACTCACTGTATGTGTTTACCCATGAGGAATGAAAACATATGTCCACACAAACCTGTTACATGGATGTTTATAGCAGCTGTATTCATAATAGCCTCAAACTAAAAACAATCCAAATGTCCATATATGGAAAAATGTATCAACACATTGTGGTATGTCCATTCAGTAGAATATACTCTACAGCAAAAATGGAATGAACTCTTAATATTTGATTCTCCAAAAATAATGCCAATCAAAAGAAGACAGATACTGTATAAGTTGTATGTGTATGAAATTTTAGAAGCAAAACAAAGTAATAGTAAATCAGTGATTGTCTAGCACCAGAAGTAATAGGAAACTGGCTACAGAAAGTCACAAGGGAATTTTTTGGAGTGATAGAAATACTCTACATCTTGATCATGATGGTCGTTACACAGGTGCATATAGTTGTTCAAACACACATAAGAGTATACTTAAGATATGTGTATATTGTTGTATGTAAATGTTACCTTAATAAAGTTGATTAAATAAAAAATAATTACAAAAACCAAAAAGATGGGCAATTAAAAGAGGAGGACAAATGGACAACCTGGAGAGGAAGTAAAGCAGAAACAGCAAAGGGCATGAGATATTACACATGAAGACAGCAAAGTGCTGACTTGGGGCCCAAATGGATTCTTGAGAACCTTCCAGTGAAATCCCAGTTCTAATCACATCGTTGCCTCCCTCAGTGCTTGCTGATTCTTCTTTCATGCTGATAATCAGTCTGTTCCTATCATTTGAAATGTCATACGTCTGCCTTCCCCGCTAAAAAAGTGTTTTCTGTCACATTACCTTGTTTATTCTTCCAGGGAACTTAGCACATCAGAAATCTACTTTGATTATGTATTTGTTTAATGGTTTATTGTCTGTCTCCTTCCGTTAGCTAATCACCATGAGATTGAGATCTTTTCTAACTTACTACTCTGTCTCTAGCACCTGGCATGGGATCTAGCTTATTGAAGACTCTCAATGACTAATCATTGAATGAATGAACAAATGAAAATGTAGTAAGCAAATAATAAGTACCCAGTGTTTGCTCTGGTTTTTCCCTGAAATTTTCTTTTCCTAAAGTTTTTTCTTTTTTTTTTTTCAACCTAATTTTTGCAGGTACTTCTATTGTGACTGTAAAAGCTGTTGCTCCTGACCCAATACAAGACAGCATTAAATATTCAATTTTTAGTGGAAACGAAGATGGGGTTTTTTCCCTGTGCTCCAACTCAGGTAATCCTTCTGTTTCCTGTAATAACTTTATCTCCTGCTCCATTTAATGTTACTAGTAAGAAATACTTCTGCAAAGGAAACTCAAAATTTGAAAGGTAGGAACATGAGAGGAACATATTTGAAAAGGTAAACAAGAAACAAATTTTTTATGGTAGCTGATGAGAAATTGTGAGAAATCAAGACTACTTCTTTATTTACATGTACTTGCTAAGAATCCTGTTCTTCACATTTCCAAATTAGGCAGTATCTAGCCTACCCTTTGAATTTTCAAAGACAAATTGGTTTCTACTTATAACTGTCTCATCTATTTGGGGCAGTGGGAGATATAGTAGGGAGACCATCAATATTGAGTTTGAATTGAAAATAACCACACATGTCTAGCCATAGGGCATTTTCACCATGAGATTCTTCTTAATGCGCCACTGAATGTCAACAATGCAACAAAAAAGGACAGCTGGAAAGGTTTCTGTGTGGTGGTAAAGAAATTACTTCCAAATACAGCATGTATTAAATTTAGCTTTAATAAGACCATTATTGTGTTTTAAATGAATACCAATTGATATTTGAAACATACTTTTTGACCAACAACTAGATACATATCTACTGCTGCATTGTCAAACCTCAAGAAGAATGTTTTTAATAATTTCTATATTACCATACAACTGCTTTATTTAATCTGTACTACATGCACATGGGAAGAATTGAGAAGGGGGTAATTTCTTAAGCAAATGCCTTCTCGTCCCGGGGAGTGTTATGACTTTTTAGTCCACACCACCTTTGGTTGGCAGCCTTTCTGAGGCAGCTCTTCATCTCTTCACCCCAACGTTTGGTTCAAGGGTGGTGCAGGAAGCACCTTGTCTGTTGACAGGAGGGTCATTTGCGAACATCACAAAGCCTTAATCTTCTAGTAGTCCGGGTATCTTAAGTTCCGGGAAAGGAGCATAGAATGTTTAGGAATAAGGCCAGTAGCCGAGACTGCACATTTCCCCAGGCTACCCACATCCTTCTGCCATGTCACCCTTCACATGACCCAGGCATGGCCCTATTTTTTCTAGAGTCTCTCGTCAAAATTCAGGTAAAATATGCCTACAGTTAGTCCAAAGAGGTCATCCACAGATAACTCTTTGCTCTTCAATTTAAATATTTGTTTATGTTGAAATTTATTTCAAAATTTTACTGTGAAACAGCTACAAGATGATATGCTAAGACATATAAAACTATTTAATGAGCATGTACTTGCCACCTATCTCCAGAGAGGAGACGTTAGTAGAACCTCAGGAAGCCCTCTTGTGTCCCTTCCCTCTCACATCTCTCTTCCTTTATCTGAGGTAGTCTGTAACCAATAATCTGAATTTGGTATTGATCACTGCCTTTTTTTCATTATAATTTTCCCACTGTCTTTGAATCCCTAAACAATGTATTCTTTCATTTTACCTTGCTTGAAACATCACAACAGAATCATGCTAACATACTCTCTTCTATGACTTGATTTCTTTTGCTCAACATTTTTACTGTGACTTATAGTGCATAAACCATTATGCACACATTAATGAGGAGTAGCAAAGAATAAGTAGCAGCCGAGATCATAAAATAGAACACAACCATCATTGGTGCTCCCTCTGAGCCCTTTTCTGATTGCATCCTTTCTCTCTACTGCTCCAGGCTGACTAATGTCCCAACTTCAGGGATAATCACTCCTTCGTGACTTACAGGAAACGCACTTCTATACAATAAAGCTGTTTAAGGTTGCTTATTTTTGAATTTTATATAAATGGATTCATAGTCTATGTATTTTATTGAAATTTGATTCCTTTTATTCAAAATTAGAATCCTTCTTGTTAATGTGTGCAGATGGGGTTCTTTCATTTTCATTTCTTTGTGGCTTTCAGTTGTCAGTCTATGTCACAACTTATTTATCCATTCCACTGCTGATGGACAGGGAGGTTTTCCTGTGTGGGGATACAATAACAAGCGCTCTTAGGAGAAACCTTGTACGTGTCTTCTGGCACATATGTAAAGAGTTCTCTAGGCCCTAGAGTATAGGCTGGGCATATACATCAGAGGATGCATATGTTCGGCATTACAGATAGTGCCAAATTGTTCTACAAACTGCTTTGTCCCACTTCACGTGCCACCAGCACCGAATGGGGGCAATCGTGGTTGTTTGCATCCTTTCTTACGCCAATCTGGCAGGTGCGAAGTGGTATCTCACTGGGGTTGTAATTTGCATTTCTGTATTACTAATGAATCTGAGCATTTTCTATAGTTTATTGGCCATTCCTATTTTCTCCCATATGAAAAATGCAGACTGATACACTTTGCTGTTTTTCTACTGGGTTGTTTATGTTTCTCTTTCTGAAGCCTACGGATTTTTAACATATTTTATTAGCATTTGTCCTTTGCTTTTTTTAAATGTTTGTTTATTTTGAGACAGTGAGCAGGGAAGAAGGGCAGGGAGAAAGGGAGACAGAGAATCCGAAGCAGGCTCCGCGCTGTCAGCACAGGAACCGTGAAATCATGACCTGACCCAAAATCAAGAGTCAGACACTTAACCAACTGAGCCACCCAGGCACCCTCTTTGTCTGTTTTTTTTCTTTTGAAAATTTTTATTTTGTGACTTGTCTTTCACTCTCTTACTGGCACATTTTTATTTTAGTTAGAATTAATCAGCCTTTTACTTTATGATTTTCCCGTTTTGTAGGTGAAGAGACTCTTCCCTATCCTGAGATCATGAATATATTGTTACAGTGTCTTTTTTTTTTTTTTTAATTTTTTTTTTTTAACGTTTATTTATTTTTGAGACAGAGAGAGACAGAGCATGAACGGGGGAGGGGCAGAGAGAGAGGGAGACACAGAATCGGAAACAGGCTCCAGGCTCCGAGCCATCAGCCCAGAGCCTGACGCGGGGCTCGAACTCACGGACCGCGAGATCGTGACCTGGCTGAAGTCGGACGCTTAACCGACTGCGCCACCCAGGCGCCCCTCCTTAATATATTTTAATACAGGTTTACATTTTTTATACCAGGCATGAATGGTTCTTGTTAGATTTAGTCTAAATACTTTATACTTTTTCTTGCTAAAGTAAATGGAAAAAATGATTTTTATGGCAGTGCTGTTAGGTATACTTCAAATTGGCTTTTACATTTTAATTTAGTACCTAGCAAACCTGTAAACTCTTATTGGTTCTAATATTTTTCTGAACATTCAAAATATACAATCATTACCTGAAAATGACCATTTCCCCCTGTGTTTGTTGGAGTTATATAGCTATCTTCTAACATTAACCAATATCCTGCTCCTGAATAATACAAGAGACTTAGAATTCTTTATCTCCAAATATCCCTGTTTCAATTTATAAATTTTTGTGGGTTATAATTTTAGTTCTTTCAAATTAGACATGATGAATATTTTTAAACAGATTTATCTGCTTCTTTGCTAACTGTTCTTTCTTACATCTCAGACTTTCCTCTGCTTTTATCTTCTTTCTGACTGAAGTACATCCTGTAGTGAGAGTCTGTCATAGTTAACTTCTTCAGATTTTGGTTGTCTAAAAATGTCTTTCTTTGATTCTTGTTATATTAGATATTTTTGCTGGTCTAAGTTCACAGTTATTTTCTCTCATCACATTTAAGATATTATCCTACTGTCTTCTGGTTCCTAATTGTTGCCTTAAGAAGTCAGCTGTTGATCTAAATATAACTTATTTGTATCTTTTTGGGGGGAACTCTAGTTGGACAAGTATTGAGCCAGACACTCTCTCCTACATTTATCTTTCATATTTTTATCTCCTTGCCCCTTTGTCTTCAATCTAGGGAACTGTATTTTTTATTTCCAGAAGTTCCCTTTGGTTCTTTGTCAACAATTCCCGGTCTTGTAAAAAAAATAATATCTCTTTTTGGGGTGCCTGGGTGGCTCAGTCAGTTGGGCATCTGACTTCAGCTAAGGTCATGATCTCACGGTGTGTGGGTTTAAGCCCCACATTGGGCTCTGTGTTGACAGCTCAGAGCCTAGAGCCTGCTTCAGATTCTGTGTCTCCTTCTTTGCCCCTCCCCCGCTTGTGCTCTGTCTCTGTCTCTCAAAAATAAATAAATGTGAAAAAAAATTTTTTAAGTAATCTCTTTTTTAAAAATCGAAGTATAGTTAACACACGGTGTTACCTCAGTTTCAGGTACAACATAGTGATTTGACAAGCCTATAGGTTATATACTTCACTCACCGCAAGTGTAACTGCCCTCTGTCACCATACACTGCTATTACAATATTATTGACTATATCCCCTATGCGGTACCTTTCATCCCTGTGATTTATCCATTCCATAATTGGAAACCTGTAAGAAAGTAGTCTCGTATTCCTTGCTCATGTTTCAAAGCTTTTAAAAATGTATTTAAACATATGTGAAAGTCACATTCTGTGTCCAATAATTCCAGCATCTTAAATCTTTGATGATTTATTCATATTTCTGTGGATTTGCTACCTTTCACTCATGGTACTTTATTTCTCTGTGATTTTTGTACTCATTAACTATGAGCTGCTCATTATCCTTGAAACTTTTTCTTGGAGGATTCTTTGCAGACCAGATTGAATTCATGCCCTTGAGAGGGGATTTGTTTTCCTTCTGCAAATTGCCTGGGTACATCATCAAGCAAAGAGTAGCCTAAATTTAATTATTGAAGGTTTTTACAAATATATAGCTGTGAAAGTATGGCTACCATAAATTGTGCTTAAGTTAATGAATTCACAGCAGAAACTTTTTCTCCCTCCCAACCAACACCAAGGTCAAGAAAAACAGGTTTCTGTGCATCAGTTCTTCACTTGTTTTTGTCTTTTAAATATTGATCATTCACCTGAGGCATAGGTAGCCTTTGAGTTTACAGCTTTATTCCAGGTTTTCCACTAGACTCTTCACCTTTTGGGTTCGGGCCTCTTCCCTTGCTTTTCTACCCCGTGGGACTATCAGAGATGAATCTCAAGGAAGAAGGTTGGAGACTTTTCGAATAAAAATGGGATTTTAGTGCTTGCTTAACTCCATGGATTACTGTTTTCAGTTATTTTTTTGTCCTCTGAGGATTGCTTTCTGCTATACCAACTCAACAATTCATTTCAATACACACACACACACACACACACACACTTCATCAAGCATTTTAGTTGTTTTTATTATGAGGTCTTCCAAACTGCTGTCAAGAAACTTTTTTAAAAACCTTTTATTATATTCATCTTTCATGCCACCTTCGTTGCATAATCTTCAAACTTGTGTGTAAAGGTACCTAATATAGCCTTTATAATAAATACATATTTTTAAATAAGTGGGGTTTTTTAAAATTTTTTTTAATGTTTATTTATTTTTGAGAGAGAAAGAGGCAGAATGCTCTGGGTTAGGGGCAGAGAGAGAGGAAGACACAGAATCCAAAGCAGACTCCAGGCTCCAAGCTGTCAGCACAGAGCCCAATGTGGGGCTCGAACCCATGAGCTGTGAGATCATGACCTGAGCCAAAGTCGGACACTCAACCGACTGAGCCACCCAGGCGCCCCTATGATATATATGTATTTTAAGCCATTATACCAGTTAAAATAGAAAACTGGTGTGTATGAAAAATCAGTAAAGTTCTCTAAGGTTATGATTACTCTTCTTAAAGGTAAAAATGTGAGAAATCCATTTTATTAGTTACTGATTTAATAAGTTACGATAACATGGATCTCTGATGAGAACTGTTTTCTGTCTGTGCCAGTGTTTTCCCTCTTTTGTAGTCACAAACCAAAGGTTTACTTTTATATTCAAACTCCTTGTCACTTTAGCTTAAAAACATCTACTCACTGTCCAAACCAGAAAGAATTTTGAAGTTTTACTAACGTCATGTATGTAAATAACAAATGGTAGTATTCAACCATGATTTGGTAGATTAACATAAAACAAAGTGATCAAATTTGCAATGTTTTGAGGATGCAGTTTTAGCAGGAGATAGTTTAAAAGCTTTTGGACAACATAAATATTTATCACATTCTGCTTTGGGTATATACATATGCACATGCACAGTTTGTAATGGATTGAAGTAACCTGATTATGCTCTTGAGCATTTAGCATTTGAAGAATCTAAATCTCAGTTTGATGTGTATTTGATAACTTGGGCAAAAGCTCCATGTGTACATATATCAGAAAGAAAATGTTACTGCAGTTTCATTCTCACGTTGTTATATCACTGGCACAGTAACACGGAAGAATGAACACGAAGTTGGTATCCACAAGGCTTTTACTGTAAGGAAAACGTGGACTACTGCCCGTAATGAGAGCTCAGTGGTTCTCGCATCTCACTGGTGACAGTAAATCCTCGATATCTCTGAGAAGAATATACACATATTATCCAAGGCAAAGGCGGGTCTAGTAGGTGTGCCAGCCCTGAGTCATCTGACAGACGGGTTCTTGTCTTTCTTACTTACACAACGTTCACAGCATATGCCGATTATTATGCCAAAAATAAAAACCGGGCAAGGAAAGCATTAGAACTGCAGATCCATTCCAAGTGCAAAATTCCAATTATCAAAGCCTAGACACCAGCGTTTTATTAAAAAATCCACTTTGATCTGCGCTATAATTGGCACACTTTCTACTAAGTGACACTGGCAATATAGTGTTGCATTTCTATTTTATTTTTCTTTTGCTAACAGTAACAGAACATGATAGCAAGCTAAATGCTCTGCTTGGTGGAGACAGAGTGCTTTGGGCCTACCTCAGTCTGGGGTTCCTTGGCCATTTGGGGCTGGGGGCTCAGCCCTTGTTCCACAGTTTCTGAAGACCAGCTTCTTTCATCATCAGCTCATCAAAATGCACCTTTATGATTTTTCCAGCTGCCAACAGTCATATCTACCCTAAATTTTCCGTCAGGGGTGTTGGTAACATCAGATGGTGGTTTGTAAATGTAGTTTGGTTTTCTGAATTGATAACTGGTGACAATAAATAAAAGTGAGTTTGTGAAATTTCAACTTTTGTAGTGTAGTGAGTTACTCTTATAGAATATACTTAATTTTTCTTAATAACAGAATAGAAGCTATAAAACGCCCCCCCCAAAACAACAACAACAAAAAACCTCTCAATACCAAAGTTAGGATACTAGAGCAAGGTATGATTTCCATTAACATCCAGGTAAGTACCTAAGAGCCTGACGTTTTCTTGGGCTACGCTGGTTGTCTAGGGAAACTGGTTCCAATAGAATAGGAAGAACTGTGGCTTCCAGGCCATATTTCCAGAAACAGTACAGGTTCTTTCACCTGAAGATCAAACTTCAATTAGTCCATGGCTATTAAATGTTTTCTTTCTAAATTTAGAGCTTTTATAGATACTTGTCTATACCTGATGATGGTGGGGATGAGAAACATGGGTAGGACACTGCAATCTAGATCATGTTCCTGCAAAGGAACATTCTAAATATGCACTCTATTCTTTCTCCCAGCAATCCTATAAAGTCATTATTAATATCCTCATTTTCTAGAAGAGGAAACCCAGCTCCATGGAACCTGAATAACTTACTGGTGGTAGAGCCAGGTAATTTACCTAAACTAAATAGCCAGGGCTAGGATTTATGCTTGGTTTCACATGTCTCAAACTCCAAATCTGTGCTCATTCAATGAATCTCCATTTGATGGAATTTCTGACAGTAAGAACTAAGTAAATTATGATACTAAGATAACAATAGTAATAAATTCAATAAGAAATTTGACAGTAAAAAGGGAGAAAAAACAGAGCAGAAAGTAGAGAAGGAAATTATATTGGGGGGGATGTTTTCTTAAATTGGGGGAGAAACTTGTACAAGGTATAAGCCTCAAGAGTCAGTTTCCCTAACCTGGTTAGGGTTAATGTGTATTATTGAGTGCCTTCGGTAGGCCAGACCCTGAGCTAAGTAGGTACTGGGGATATGACGGTCGGTGCAAGAGATAGGCAGCCATCCATACCTGTGTGAGCTTCTAAACCAAGAGGAGTAACCAGACTGGAATAGGTGAGTACAGTAAATGCAAAAACTTTGTGAGAGTCTGTTGCAGGCTGACCATAGTGATGGTACATACAGAGGTGGCTGATCTGGAAAGATCCCTGAGGAAGCACAGAAGTGGGGACCATGCCAGGCAGATGGAAAAGCATGCATGGCGACTCTGAAATGAGAATTTGAGGAACAGAACATTTATGAGAGTTGTGAGCAGAGCAGAGAGAGTAAAGTGGGGACTGGCACAAAGGAGACTCCTTAGGCAGGAAAGTCCTGAGCAAGTTGACCCTGTGGTGGTTAAAAATGCTGAGCTCTATCATAATCATTGTGGAAAAGCATGGAAGAGATTTATGTGGAACAATGACAGTGTCCATTTGTATTATTCAGTTCAGAATGGGAACTGGATTAACAGACACCAGGTGAGTGATCTCACAGGACCCCTAAAGCAGAGGACAAGATGGAAAATACCGGTGGCTTGGAGGAAGGCAGCAGCAGCGAAGATGGAGGGTGGATTGAAAAGACATTTGAAAGGTCAACTTTGCAGACATGGTGATGGACTAAATATGGAGAGAGAAGGGTGATTTAAGAGACAGCTCCCACATTTCAGCTATTTCATACTTTCTTTCCCTCCTCATGTCTGAACCTTGCAAATACCAGCACATTCTCAACTTTTTTCACAATGACCCCAGTTGGGAGGGAAGGGAGGCTGGCCAATGGGAGACTTTCAGGGACAGGTGATGGTGCAAGCGTTTGAGTCAAAGGTGATTTGGAACTTCTTAAATAATGAACTACAACATCATTTTTTTTTTCTCCCTCGGAATAAAAATAGGAGAACTCACTGTGAAAGAACCCAAGTTTCTGGATTTTGAAGTCAGAAATGAAGTACAACTCATCATTTTAGCAGAAAGTAGGGGGCATAGGGCCTTCAGCAAAGTAGCAGTCTTGATCCAAGATGTGAATGATAATTTACCGTGCTTTGAGCAGAGCGTGTACCAAGTATCAGTGCCTGAAGGCCAGTTCTACAATGCTCGCATCATACAGGTAACAGAAATGTGTTTTGTGGATGTGTGAGTGTGTGGGGATTGTTATCAGTATACATCAAAATATCTAAAGCTTTTTCTAGGACATAAATGAAATATTTCCAGGGATATAAAATGTGTGATGAACTGGATGAAAGCTTAGGTTGAAGGAAGTCTGAAGCTTAAAGTTTCTGAGTTCACGTTTCTTCCTCTCTTCATCCCATGCTCAGTTAGTACCCACCTGCTGTCCCTAGGGACTCTGTCCAGCACCAGCAGGGAGTATACAGGGGCACAAAAACAGCTCATCTTGCCATGTGTACAATTTAGTGGGGAAGTCAGAAAAGTAAGTATATAATTTAAAGGCACGTTATTAATGTTAAATAGAAGTGCCTATTTAATGTCATGAGAGCAAAGAGGAGACACAAACTCTTCCTGGAGAAACAGCATAAGGCTTCACAGAAGAATAATATTTACACTTGGTCTTCAAGGGTGAGCAGGTACTCGCCAGGGGGAGCTGCAGCCAGAGCAACGTGGACCGAGGCACAGACACATGGGAGAGCTCCCTGGGTTCAAAATTTGTGGACATTTTAGGTGAAAGGCACAGAACCGCTGTTTCCAGCCTAATGCCATCTCAGAAAAAAGGGCCAGGCCGTGAAAAAGATCATCTGTTGTTAAGGTAGTCTTGTTCAGGCTCTAAAACCCACTCATCCTTGATAGTCTCTCTTCCTACTTTGGGACTAGTACCCAGTTTTACCTTTCCCATCACAGTTGAATTGCTGTTTTATACTCAAGAACTTGGACATTTGGAAATGCACAACCCCGTGGGAACCTGCACGGGAAATCAGTATAAAAACCCCTTCCTGGCAAAGTCAGCGGCATACCAGGGCCTTCCCTTTGGCCTTTGTAACCCCTCTACTGTGATCCGGCCCCTAGTGATGATCACACTCCTTTCTCTCTAGGTGGATGGGGTCAGGAGGCTAGATGACAAGTTAGTACACTTGGTGGACAAGACCTCCCACAATGCTCTGCTGTGCAGCTACCCTCACCTGCATATGGAGAGATGCCTTTGTTTGACTTCCAGTTCAGTTCCAGATACCCATGTGCCCCTCTGTTGGTGCAGACAAGACCAGTGCAGTCTCAGGAGTCTTGGAGTCTTAGCTCCATGCCCCAGGATTTCCTCTGCTCTTTTTGCAGATTTCTTTTGTGTGACAGTAGCCTGATGGCTGCAGTCGCCAGCCTGTCCCACAAGTGCTGTGTCTTTACTTCGGCTTCAGCCATGACTGAGATGTTGAAGAAGAAAGCAAGGGCATTCACTTTTCCAATCTGTATCACCCTGCGCAGTGATGCCTGTTTAGCGGGGATGACAGACACCTCCAGAGCCACTGTGTGGCCTGCTTTGTCACAGAGGGCCCCTGCCCTGGGATGCTGATGCCTTGCACTTCTTTGTCATGCATCCTGACTTGGATAGAGCTAGACTGCTCAGTGTGGAATACAAGAAGGTGAAGACACTGTTAAAGCCCAGGTACAACAAGTGAGTGAGAGCCTGATTCAAATTGTTGAATCAGGTGCGTCCGATTAGGTCAGACTTCAAGAAGGCTGAGTCAGGGACAGATACAATGAACTTTGTTCCTCACATTTTAGGTCATTTGACTCTCTCAGGAAACCAGACCTGCCATCTCCCTGTGTTTCTGTTCAGAGAAATAAGAACTTATTTCTGGAATTACAGTTCCAGAAATAAGGTTCTGGAGTTACAGTACTTGTGGTAGTTCTTGCTTTTGCCGGCACACTGTCCAGACTTCCCGCTTTTGGTTATAGCCCCGCAAACTTACCTTAGGAACTGTCCATCCCCCATCAGATGCAGTCTTGGTGAGATTGTCAGCCAAGGTAGTGACTTGTCCCCTGCCCCTGTCCCCTGTCAAAGGTGTTGTCATCTGCCTCAGTCTCATACAGACTTTCTCTCCCTAGAATTTGAATCTTGAGTGGTAAGACACCAGCACAGAGGCACAGGAGAGCTGACTTATCTTGGTGGAAACAGTTCAAAGCTGTGCCCCCAGAGTGGCCCAGGTTCTTGGCCTTCACCCGGACACTATCTTCCTTTTTCTTTTTTAATGGGCTTTTTAAATTTTTTATTTCTATTTGAAAGAGAGAGAGAGAGAGCACATGAGTGGTGGAGGGGAGCAGATAGAGAGAATCTTAAGCAGGCTCCATGCTTAGCATGGAGCCTGACATCGGGCTCAATCCCATGACCCTGGGGTCATGACTTGAGCCAAAATCAACAGTTGGATGCTTAAGTGACTGAGCCACCCAGGTGCCCCGGAATACTATCTTTTTTTTTTTTTAATGTTTATTTATTTTAGAGACAGAGGACAAGTGGGGGAAGGGCAGAGAGAGAGGGAGACACAGAATCTGAAGCAGGCTCCAGGCTCTGAGCTGTCAGCCCAGAGTCCGACACGGGGCTTGAACCCACGAACCGTGAGATTATAACCTGAGCCAAAGTCGGACACTTAACCGACTGAACCACCCAGGCACCTCAGAATGCCGTCTTTCGGATCCATTTCTCCTGGCTAAGTTAGCCCTGGCAGATATGTACTGCTGGCATCCTAAAACCCTAACTGATACACCTCCTGGGAGACCTACTCTCTGTAACACTTCAAGCACTCAGGGGACACGATGGGTTTTATTCTACCCAGATGCATATGAGTTTCTTTTCCTGGTGATCTCGAAGGAACTGTGTATTGCTGCCTTTCTTTACTGAGTAGCTGACTTGGGTGCCCTCCTGATGAGGTCCTCGATGTCCCACTTGGGCCACTCAGGATCCCCTGAGATCTGGCAACAGTGTGAAGGATAGATTGAGAGGGGAAGGAGTTAGAAGCAAACGCCCATCAGGACAGCAGTCACCCAGGAGAGAGATGATGGGAATGTGAGGTGCAGTCAGGCCAAAGCTGAGGGACACAGAGGATAAAAATAAGTAGAAAAAAATTTTAATTAATCAGTAAATTTATTCTTAAACAAGATCTCGAACTCACTAATAGAATTAGTTTTTTGATTAAAATGTAATGCAGACTAAATAATATATCTCCATGGAGAATGATGCAAAACTTCTGTTTCATCCTCAATATTACTTTGATAATTTACTAAATAAATGATCAGGATCTAAATTTGCTAGCACGAAATCTAGGCTGTTTCATTAAAAGTCCTTCTCAAATGAGACTTTCAATAAAATATGAAAAAATCCACATATGGCCTATTTTACAGACAATACTTTAAGCAGGAAAAACAGCAAATGAACGACTACCATTCACTATGCAGGGATTTCTTCCATTTTCTGGTACTGGCATGAATCTAAATATAGTACTGGAAGCCCTCTATTCAAGCAAATTAGGTTTCTTTTCAAGTCCAGTACCTTGTTTTATCATACTTTATTGTACTTCACAGGTACTGTATTTTTTTTTTTTTTTTACCAACTGAAGGTTTATGGCAGCCTGCATCAAGCAAGTCTACTGGTGCCATTTTTCCAACAGCATTTGCTCACGTTGTGTCACAGTTTGGTAATTCCTGCAATATTCACACTTTTTCGTTATTACTATATCTGCTATGGTGATAGCGATCAGTGGTTTCTTGAGATGGAAGCCCTACCTGGTGAACGTGCTGTGAACACTGCTGGAATGACAACAAAGGATTTAGAATATTCCAGAAACTGAGTTGAAAAAGCAGGGGCAAGGTTTGGGATGACTGGCTCCCATTTTGAAAGAAGTTCTCCCGTGGGTAAAATGCTATCAAACAGCATCACATGCTACAGAGAAATCATTCATGAAAGGAAGAGTCAATGGATGTGGCAAACTTCATTGTCGTCTCATTTTAAGAAATTGCCACAGCCACCCCAGCCTTCGCCAACCAGCACCCTGGTCAGTCAGCAGCCGTCAACACAGAGGCAAGACTCACTGAAAGTTCAGATGATGGTTAGCATTTTTTAGCAATAAAGTATTTTTAAATGAAGATATGCACATTGTTTCTTTAGATACAATGCTATGGCACACTTAATAGACTACAGTAGAGTGTAAACATAACTTTTATATGCACTGGCAACAAAAAATTCATTTTCCTTGCTTCATTACAATATTTGTTTTATTTTGGTGGTCTGGAACTGAACCCGCAATAACTCTGAGGTATCCCTGTATTTTTTCCTCTTGCCTAAAATTATAGTTCAAAACATGTGCTACTCCCACTGAAAGTTATTTGGAAATCCTTTGAATGAGCATGCAGAATATTTTTCTCACCCATTTCCTACTGTATTATAAATGTAAGCTTCAGCCATTTGTTGCTAGTCCTTTGATCATTGTTTTTAGAGCGTGTTTGACAATTCATAATTATTTCACAGTGTATTTGTCTGAAAAACAGCCTAAACCCATATTGCAGATAACACTCTTATCTAATGGAAGAGTTGCTTCCTCACAGGTTTTTGCTACCGACCTGGACAGTGGATTGAATGGCCTCATTGAGTACTCTATTCTCTCTGGGAACCAAGGGGACGCCTTCCACATGGACGCGCTGAGTGGTGTAGTGACAGCAAATGCGATTCTAGATTATGAGTTCACCAATTCCTACAGGTCTGTCCCAGACTCAGGTCCATTTTGCTCATTTATTCTGCTTGTTGCTGACAAAATTGTTGCTTTGGCCATGACTTCCTGTTATGTAAGTTTAAGTTGTAAAACATGTTTCCCTTTGATCCAACTTATGATCACCCTTGTGATACACTGAAGGAGTCTTAGAAAGTATTTGCTATTTGGAAGAGGTGATTACACTGGAAGAACTTTAGGGTCCCCTGTAGTTCTGAGCTTTTATGAATGTTGGATGCTATTAAGTACTAAATGAGAGACCTTAAAAAAGACAGTATTTGTGAAATGCCTACTGAATTATAGAGTGCTCTATAATTGTTATTGTTTTTTTAAAATAGTGAAGACTGAATGACATTTCTTTTTTTAATTCTTTTTTCTTAAAGTTTATTTCTGAGAAAGAGAGAGAGAGAGAGACAGAGAGAGAGAGAGGGAGAATATGAAAGGCAGGAAGTGAGGGAGACAGAGAATCTGAAACAGGCTCCAGGCTCTGAGCTGTCAGCACAGAGCCAGATGCAGGGCTCAAACCCACAAACCTCGAGATCATGACCTGAGCCAAAGTCAGACGTTTAACAGACTGAGCCACCCAGGCACCCCTCTCTTTTTAAGTCTGTCCTCAGTTTTGTGTATGAAAGTACAACCCTGTCATCGGGTCCTTGTGGCAGTACTGTATCCTAACAGAAATGATCTTGTTAAGCATACATTTCAACATTAAATATATTTTGTCTAGAGTTCAAGGTACACAGAATTATGCAGAATTCTATAAAAGAGAATACTAGTGTTGTGGGTCTTCTAGTCATTTTTAAAAGTCAGTGCTACAAAAGTCTAGCTATACCTGCAGATATAGTTATGGCATCACAGTCTATAAAAGAAAAAGGAAAAGACTCTAAGGAATGCAAAATGTCCAAGTATGGGGATTGCCTCAAGAATGATGGCCCAGCCTTGCACGCGATTTGACAGGCGAACATGGTTTCTCTGTAAGTGCCAATAAGGAGCGAGCCATAGGCTATATGAGTGAGTGGGAGAAATCAGGTGCACGCTGGGGCTTATTCTGCAGGCCTGAACCAAGGCACACGCATCTACTCTACTTTGGGAAGAAAACATAGCAAACTTAACCTTGTTTGTCTCTGGAGAAGTGGTCATGGGGCAAAGCTGGGGTCAGAGGCTTGGCTTTCTCATTGTGCATTTCAGGGTGCTTTATATTCATATATTTCGTACATTCTTCTGAAAGGCCTTACACATACGGCGTTTCCCTCAATCTTCAGAGTCCCCTCCTGAGGAAGCTAAGGAGCATTTTCTCATTCACAGGGTAAGACAGCAGACACACGGTGGCTTGCTGAGGGCCAGAGAACCACTTAATGATCAAACATAGGCTCACGCCCAAGTGTTCTGATTTTGACTCACGCTGTTTCCACTGTACGGCCTACAGAGCAGACCTTCTACGCAGGGGAAAAACAGGCATATGAAAGACCCGAGTGCCAATGTTCTCCTAGGCCAGGCTACTTTCATGTTTTATGAAGAAAGTGCAGTAGACGCATGTGGTTGAGCCGCGAGAACGGATTACAGTGGGATCTGTTACAGGGCGGATTGGATTAATTAACCTCTGAAAACCTTCCCGGCTCTAAAAATTTGATTGTTTAGTTCTTTTTGTTTAATATATTTCAAAATATGACTTCAAAAGCATTTTAAAAGTTTAAGAACTTACCCTGTAATAGCCAGTAGGATTTTTTTGAGTAATATTTTAATGTAATCAATTGTTATGATACTTATTGTATAAATATATTAAAACCGGCTGTATAAGTATGTTAAAACCCATTTCTGCTACATTGTTTCTACAGTCATTTTAAGCCTAGAGCCGGTTTTGTCTCTCTGTAGATGACTGCAGGTAATTCTAAGCCTAGTGTCACCTGAGTGATTACAAATTCGGAGATTATTGAAGGTCTGCTGTGTTCTAGGAACTAAGCATTTCCGGATTGTAATGACTTTCTGCCCTAACGTTCTTTTTACTCAATGGAGCCTAATTAGCAATTAAATCTGACTCCTTTCAGCTTTTTCCTATTTGCGTCATCATTTCAATGTTCCCAACGTCTAAATTGGCCCCAGTATTTAAAAGTGCCCCTCTCCAATTCCCCATGAAGAATTTCACTCAAGGCTAGAGAAACGGGAATTGAGAGACTTTGAACTATACACACACTGCCACTGAGAGATAAAGAGACAACCATCGCGCGCACGCGCACACACCCACGCACCCCTGAGCCACCCTCCCCACCCCCGCCCCCCAGTCTCCACTATCACCAAGACCAGGAAATATTTTAAATCTCCTGCCTGTTTATGTTCTCCCCTTTGGCTTCTCTTCCTCTTTAGGGCTTTCGCTGATATTTAAAGTGGTGGGAAATGCGGGATGATTTTCCCCTAGCCTCCTACATCATTAGTGGATGCTTTGGAAATGGTGCCATTTAGCCTTTTGACTTCCCTTTTGAAGTATTGCTATTTTGTCAGATTGAAGAAAACATTCCCAATTCTAACCCTCTGTTTTACAATATAAAATGAAAGGAAAATCAGTTATGATTATATGCAATATAAATGCATTAAATAAAAATTAAATGACTTTTAGATCTCATATTAAGCCACATATAAGAAAATTCAGTGGAGAGGTGATGACAAATTATAAAATAGCCCTTAGGTTCTATCTGACTGATATTTCTGATTTTTAAAAACTATTTACCAAGCGTGAGACCAGGGATGTAAAGATGTGTGAAAGAGTTCTTGTTTTTAGGGAACTCAAAAATCAAGTGCCATTATAACCCATGACAGAAGGCATATTAATAATCACAATATTTACAGGTGTGCCTGGGTGGCCCAGTCAGTTAAATGTCTGGCTCAATTTTGGTTCAGGTCATGATTTCACAGTTTGTGAGCTCTGCCCTGATGACATGAAGCCTGCTTGGGATTCTCTCACTCCCTCTGTCTTTGCCTCTCCCCTGCTCATTCTCTCTCTCTCTGTCTCTCTCTCTCTTAAAATAAGCTTAAAAAATAATCACAATAGTTGCCATTTATGGAGCTGCCTTATATGTCAAGTTTTCATAACAGATTAAGATTTACAGAAAGAGGAAATTGAAGTTCAGAGAGGTAAAGGTTTTTGCCAAAAAATATGCAGCGTGTAAATGGTAGAATGGATGGGATTTTTGCCCATGTGAGTGGTCATTGTAGGCTTCCTACTCTACCATGTGAATGAATCTGTGAAGTCCATACTTGTATATTTATGAAACCCAAAACAGAAAAGGAAAAAAAAAAAACTTTAGGCAAATATGAGTTAAAGGTTTAAAACTTCAATTTCTGTAGCATAAATATTCAAGGTCAAAGAGCAACACTAAACTCATACTCTCCACGGAGGTCTCATTACGACCTGGAGAGAAATAGTGCAAAGCAGTTATGTACACAAGGTAGGAAGTGGACTGCAATGTGAATTATCTTTTCCAAGATACATGACTCATAAACAGCAGCGCTGGAATGGCAACCCCATTTTGTTGATTCCCCATGAAAAAGGAATAAAAGACATTTTGGGAAAAAAGCCAGAAATTCATGGATATGCAAAAGTGTTTGGTTATGTTTGGCAGTAACAAGGGGTGCATGCACCTGAGAAGCACCTGAGTGTGGGGTAATGAAAAAGAGGCTGAGGACACAGAGGAAAAGGAGAAAGGTAGTCAAAGGTACAAAGTTTCAGTTACAAGGGAAATAGGTACTCTTAATTGTGGATGTGATATGCAACATGGTTGACATAGTTTTTCTCCATTTTTTGTGTCTGTATGAAATGATGGATGGCAACTAAGTTATTGTGATAATAATTTCACAATATATGTAAATCACATTTTTATGTTATACAAGCTCACCATGACCTGAAAAATAAAACAAACAAAAAAAGAGGCTGGTAGGTTGCAGTCAAGTTTTGAGGGACTTTATACTACATATAATGGAAATTTTACTTGATTCTATCGTCTATCTAAAAGCAATTGAGTGCATGTTCAGATCTGTATTTTTTTTAAAGTTTATTTATTTTGAGAGAGACAGGAACAGCATGCGTGGGGGAGGGGCAGAGAGAGGAAGAGAGAATCCCAGGCAAGCTCCACATTGGCAGTATAGAACCGGATGCAGGGCTCAGACCCACAAAGCCAGGAAATCATGACCTGAGTTGAAACCAAGAGTCAGATGCTTAACTGACTGAGCCACCCAGGCGCCCCTCAGATCTTTATTTTTAAAACACATCTGGTAATGGATGCATCACAAGATAGAGAACCAGCATCAGACAGATTAGTTAGGCTAGACAATGGCTGTGAAGGATCTGTTGTTACCAGGATGAAGCAGCAGGGATGGAAGGAGGGCGCATACTTGCTAAGTGATTCAGATATGGAATCCATGGAAACAGGGTCAACAGTTGAATTTACTCAACAAGATATGAGATAGAAAGTGATTCTGAAATTTCTTCATAGGAAAGGCAGGAATTGGGATTGGGATATTTTTCAGGGCATTTTGAGTTTGAAGGACTAGTACAAGATCAAAAGTAAAGACACTCCTAAGGCAATTAAAATACTGATCTGGAGCTCCGGAAAGAGGTCTTCATCCAAGATTGAGATTTCAGATTCATCCAGGGAATGAGAATTTGGGGGATTATCACTACTTGAGGATGAGGCAGACAAATAGCCAACAGAATAGATTCAGGGAATAAAAGGAACAGAACCTGGAAAAGATCGTTCCTAGAAACCACAGGGAGAGGTTGGATTATGTAAAGAAGAAGGATTCAAAATGTGTTTGGATTAGAATCAGCTAAAAACTGTTCCTTCCTTTAAGGAGTTTAAGGAGATATTATGTATACGTATTATATTTCTTATTTCCAAAATCTATTTTTTAATATGTAAAAAAAAATCTTATTATTGTTTTGCTCTAACAGTGAATATACTCAATTGCATTTTCTCAAATGTTAAATGAGGTACAAGACAACATCTTTTTGATTCCTGAAAACCTCAATATCATCTGTCTTTTGGAGGATCCAGTTTCCTGTGATGTCTGTGATACTTTTGTATGCTCATATGGAATATCCACACAAGGTGGTAGCACACTGTCGTCCTGCCATCAGATGTCAAAGCAAGCTCTACTTTGCAATTATAGTTATCTGGAAGAGGACACTATGTAGATTTATGACAAACACAATATAAAGCTCCGTTTTGAATTGGAAATAAGTGTTTCCAGATAGTTCTGTTTTGATATCACCCATTTTATGGCTGCTAATGCCATGGTGAATCAAGCTGCTTATCAGGTGGTATGAAAGAAGATGATCTGAAGAGTAACTGCTTTTAAAATCTGCTTGTCGGCACACCTATTTTCATCCCTGACAGCCGCTCACGGCGAGCCCGCCATCTTACCTCAATCCCAAAAGCTCTTTCTTGATCTTTCTGCTTTTCCATAGCATTTTGTTCTTGTTTCATACATGCATTATCTTCAGCTATCTCTTCAAGGACATTAATTAGAATTGTTTTCATATTTTCTTTTGTCCTTTCAAGATATCTGTTTCCTTTGGGTTTATTTCTTCTCCTTGTCTGTTTTGCACTCTCTTTTCATACTGAAGACTTGCTGTAAGTAACTAACCATGCATGGTTCTGAGTGAGGCAATGGCAAAGTCATTAGAATCCGTGAGTGGGCCGCCAGAGCTTACTGATCAGCACACTTCACTTTCAGATAAACTAGAGAGGAAGTTGACTACTTTGCAGAATGACATAATCTAGAGAGTTCCTTTTTCTTTGGGAGGGGCTTTCATTTCTACAAGGACAGTCCCTCAGTATTACTTACTGAGTATGAAAATCAGGCCTTCTTTTGCCTGAGAGTGAAGAACAGTGGGCAAGGGGATTTGATTCTTTAGGTTCTTTATGTTGAATTTAAAATAATCTGCGAACTATTTTTAGCTCAGTGTCTCACTGTACCCTTTATCGTGTCTTATGCCTCTCATTGGTTACTTGGGGGCAAATCTGTTCCCCACTCCTCCTTATCTTCTTCCAAATATATTTTAATCTGTGGTTTCCTTTTACCCACCTATTGTAACCACTCCCAAATCTGCTTGCATTTTCCAGAAACTTGTTGAAACTTCTCACCACCTGTACCACCAATATCTTCTCCCATTTTCTTTTAATCTTATGGACATATACTTTAAGTCCTTCTGCTATCATTTTCATAGAATCTCAGGAGGAAGAAGACATAACACCTGTGTAGATATAACTAGAAGGCATAGCTCTTTTCACAGGTGTTTCTGATGTTGGCTGATAAGCTTTTGTTTTTCTTAGAGTTTCAGAAGAACATGGAATTCTTGGTAGACATTTAAGATACTGTTGAGAGGGAGTTTTGAAAAATCATCTACCACCTTCAGTATTCATTATGGGAATCAGAAAGGATACCGCCTGGTCAAGGTCCCTTCTAACATTTAACATGATAAAAGAAGCTTCCTGTGGTTGATAGATTAAGAGAAATATGCTCTGAATTAGAATAGGCTGGTCCTAAATCTGTTCTGTTTCATTTATAATCTCTGCTGATGTGCTAATCAGGGCAGCAGTTCTGAAACCTGGAGCCAGTTGGACTTGCTACAACCGATAGTTTTACAAAGACTGCCAAGGAGCCATCATAGAAACCTTGAGGTCTCTCAGAAGTTATGTGTACAATCTCGGTGGATCTGCCTTCATAATTTTTCATCTGTCCTTCAAGCCATTGAGGAACTTTTTACTCATCCTTTTATTTTGAAACTGAATGGTGTACTTTCTACCATATGAAAGATTCTCATTTAAGTTGACATAGGCATTATATAGAACCCCTGAAACTGTAACATAAAAATAAGGGTGGTTACAGCTATCGTGGAATTGACAGAGCCATAACTTTGATGTCTTGGCTGAGCTTTTAGCGTGACATTGGGGAGGGGCAGACAGCAGAGGCAGAGAACATTATGATTTGTTTATTTTTAGTAAAATCGTTCCATATGTACCTGACTTACGTCCATGCTCACAAAACTAAACTTTCCACGTGGAATGATTCTGCAGCTCCAGAAGTGTGAAATTCAAGTCGTTGTTTTACTGATGTCCCAGCTCTGATAGTGTAGAAGGCAGGCCCCATGCTTCACAAACAGTAGTTCCAGTGGTTATTTGCCATTAAATGGGATTTAAACCAAGAAAGAGTTGATGTTTCGGTTACACCGTTTTTAAATGTTAGGTTGGAAAGGTAGAACATTTTAACAGATAAGCTAAGGGAAAAGAAAGTAGAAATGTGTCAACCTCGAAGACTCAGTTTCTTAAAGGGTAGCATCAACCGCTGGCTAAGACTAATACCACTCGAAACTAAAGATTGTCTTCTGATCGACAGCTTAGCTCATTACTCGGCTACCCTCCTGGAATTCATAGTGTTTAGAGCGGAGTGAAAAGCTAACGATTATATATTAGGGCATGATATATACACAGAAAGTAAGACAGGCATGTTGAAAATATGTAGTGGAGCTCAGATCGTAGAGCACAGGCTTTCTAGTCAACCAAGATCTGGGCTTGAATCCTGGCTCTGTCATACGATACATTCACAATCTTAGACAATCTTGAGAAACCAGCACTCAACGTATAGTTTTAAAAATCGAATAAGATAGCTTACTTGTCTTCAAGAAACTTACGGGAGGGACAGATAATAAATCATTAAGAACAAAGGGTGACAGTCGCTGTGTCAGAGGAATGTACAGGGGGCTGTGGGATAGAGAAAGGAGCATCCAAATCAGACCAGAGGTCAGTGAAAGCTTCTCAGAGAGATGTGAACTTCAGAAGATCAAGAGGGTAGGATGAGGATAGGGATTCCAGGCAGAAGCCAAGTCATAGGAGGTCATGTGTACGTGCTTGAGGCCTGGATTACCTCGTAGACATGGAGAGCCAAGGAAACGTTTTTTATAGGGAAGTCAGCTTTTCAATTCAGGTTTTTAGATGGAGCAGTTGAGTTGCAGTGGGGGAGATCAAGAGGAGCAGATGAGACTTTCAGTAGGGATTTTGGTGAACAAACAAGTCATCCAGTTGAGAAAGGATATAGTGAAGATAGAACGTTCCAGGTAAAGATTATGAGGGAATGAGGCTACAGAGATCAACTTGTTCTGGTTTGCCCAGGACTCTCCTGGTTTTAAAAAAAACCTGAAAGTCCCATGTCTCAGGAAACCCTTCATTCCCAGGCAAAGCAGGATGTTTGATCAGCCTACCGGAGCTTCTGAAGGCAAGAGTCCAACGGTTGGGGACACTGATCCAAGTGATATTCAGGAGGTAAAATCCATAAGATTCATAATTAGTTGGGTGTTGGAAAGGTGGTAATAGAAATGGAGAAGTTGAAGACACTAATAAGGTTTCTAATTTAGTTTCTGGAGACAGTTGTACCATCATCCAAGAGTGATGAAATCACTACATGTAAATTCTTGTCAATCATGAAATTTTTCACCTGACTCTATAATTCTGGCCAATCATCCATTTTTGTAAATGTGTTAATCATGCAGTGTCCTCTCTCAATTCTATAGTTTCTATTGATTTGGAATTTGGATCTAAAAACATATCAATACAAAACACTCACTTAGTGGCTCTGTCTTTTGTTGGTACAGTAAAGTGGAAATATGTAGTAATATCCAGGCCATTCATGATGAGGTGGAGGCAGTCTACTTATCCAAAGAACAGGTGTCGGTGTTCTTACTTTTTAGGTTGTTCTTGGTAGGAAAGGACTGAATTCTACGGTCTGTCTCCAGAAATGGTTCCTTTGTTTTAAATGCCACATGACCCCTGGTGGCTTGCTGGATTTTATTTTCTAAATGCATCAAAAATAAATAAATTTCAGGGGTGCCTGGGTGGCTCAATCGGTTAAGCATCTGACTTCGGCTCAGGTCGTGATCTCACAGTTCATGGGTTTGAGCCCCGCATTGGGCTCTGCTGACAGCTCGGAGCCTGGCACCTGCTTCAGATTCTGTGTCTCCCTCTCTCTCTCTGCCCCTACCCCACACACACTCTGTCTCTCTTTCTCTTTCAAAAATAAGTAAACATTAAAAAAAACCAAAATAAGTAAATAAATAAATTTCAGGGTACCATTCTTATGAAATAAATTTCTTAAATGATACCATTTAGAAAAAGGCAGGCGGAGAATTATAAAAGTAGCTAGTCAGCTCATTTTTAAGTTGTCAGCTGGATATTTGATATTTGTTATTTTTCTAATTCTCTGGATAACGGATTACATTCCTTGATTCTTTTCCAAACCAGCTTGATTGTGCAAGCCACAGATAAGGGGGTGCCCAGCCTTTCTGGTACAAGTGTGATCAAGATACAGGTGACCGATACAAATGACAATGCCCCGGCTTTTCTCCCCTCTGGAGCAGTGGAAATTGCAGAAAGTAAGTGTGGCAGTTTGGAATCATGGTTTTAACTTGTGTAATATCATCTACCATTTTCTCAGCCAGGCATTATATCAAAGATAAGTACTAATCCTCAACAGCCATGCAACACAGACTGCTTCTGTCTTCATTTTACAGAACAGAAAATGGATGGTCAAAAGTTCTAATATCAAATGTCAGAGAAGTTGAATGTCAAAGCTGGGATTTGCATTTAAGTCATCAGGAGGCCAATTACCAAGGCTCAAAGTGTCATTCCACACAGCTTCTTTTTTGTGTGCCGATAGTTCTCAAAAATGAAATCTCCGCTATGGAGAAGCCTACTTAGCCGACTGTGATGATCCCCTGAGAAGGAGCGATGTCCTTAGATAATTTTGTCAGTCTTTGCAGTATATTTATGGCAAGTAGTAAGTGAAGGGGTACTCACCACACAAAGCCATTGCTTCCCTCTAGTGTAAACTAAACTTAAGCATTTACAGAAAGACTTTACCCACATTCATGGTGGAGGGAGAAACTATTAAATTTTACATGATGTGCTAATTAATCTTAATTGTTTGGGTCTCTGGGTTATATGACTCCGTAGTCTGCAGTCCCAAATTTGTCCATGGTCAAGGACTGTACTGGTAAATCCAACCCAACTCTTTTATCATTGAAATTACAAAAAGTGCTCACCCCTCTCTTGTCACTGTCCTTTTACTCTTACTATCCAACTCACTCCTAAGATGTTTCAAACCTTTTAGTATGCTCACTTTCCAGACAAATTACTGCGCACAGAGGGATCTGTTTGTAGATGTGTGGAGATACCTAAAAATACTCTAAAGTGTTCTACAAATAAAAAGTTTTCCAGTTCTGCCTCTCATCCATTTGATATATTTTCATTTGCTTTTACCGAAGGTCCTATTCTTAAGCACATGCATTAGCATCAAAATGCAGCAATGTACCCATTGTAAATACATCACGAGAACAGATGGCATAAATCAAAATGTACTGAATAGGGTAAGGGATGGTTGATGCACAACCAGAATGTTCAAGCCTAAAATATGAAAATTACAATGAGTCTCATAGACAGGAGAACTGTTCTGAGTATGTTGCCCTCTCCTTTCTACCTGCACCATACTTGTAAGCTTAAAAATGAGGTCCCTTGGAGCACATGGGTGGCTCAGTCAGTTGAGCGTCTGACTTTGGTCAGGTCATGATCTCGCAGTTAGTGAGTTTACTGCTGTCAGCACAGAGCCCGCTTCAGATCCTCTGAACCCCTCTCTCTCTGTGCCTCCTCCACTTGTGCTTTCCCAAAAATCAGTAAATATTTTAAAAAATGAGGTCCCTTTTGTGGCAGTTTAGACTAAAGAACATATAGTGTGTTAGGCACTTGGCATGCCATCTCTTTTGTGATTTTTGTTTTGGTGAAGGATATTAGAGATTTGCTTTTATCACTAGCACAATGTATACTTTGTCTTTCAACAGTCTGGATAATTTGGGGAGTCAGATTTTAAGAGAAGGAAGCAGTGTATGTGCCACCCCAAAGGAAATAATTTTACAAAATAAATACAAGGAACTATATTTCTAACTTTCGTATACAAATATTTTCACTTAAATCTTGCTTACTTTTCAAAACTGTATGCTTTGTATTAATGTTTTGAGTAATAACCTTCTTCCCACCCATATCCCCTATGTTTATATGATTTTAATACAGAAACTATGTATACAAATAAGTGGCTGAGAATGTTTCTTGGTCCTGGAATTGTGTTGCACGCATACGACAAAAAATGCAATATAAGAATCGAATATACTCTACCTCCTCAATTCCCTACTCAGTGGTAAATTTTCACTTTATTGGGCTCATAAATTCTTCAGAGTTTTTGTTCGGCTCATAATGAGCTTCGTATGAGAAATCATGCCAAGAAACAGCAACTCATGTTGGACTTAAAGTTAAAATGTTTGGATTGAACTATTAAAGAAAAGTATTTCAAAGGATGCATTTTAATGGAGGCTGACATTGGTCATGACTATTCCAGATTCTTTGCCTGGTGTGATTGTGACTCAGATATCTGTTCATGATGTGGATTTGAATCCAGCTTTCATCTTCAATTTCGCCAAAGAGAGTAATCCTGGAACCAAGTTTGCCATTGATCGGAACACTGGAGCGGTGATGCTAGTGAAAACATTGGATTTTGAAGAAGCTACTGAATATGAGCTGCTCATCCAAATTTCTGATACTGTGCATCACACAGAGGGAACACTCATGGTCCGTGTGTTGGATGTCAACGATAATCCACCAGTATTTTCTCAAGATTCTTACCAGGTAAAGAGCTCAAAGATATGCTGAAACCACAGCCAGACTGGAAAGAATGGGGAATAATGTAAGCCTACCATTGTTGATAAACGGATTTAGGCAGACGGTATTCATGGTGTTTAGAGCCTTACTTGACGCTGAGGGTTTTATATTCAATATCATGGAGGCTATGGTAAGTAAATATGGAATTAAGTAGCTCATTCAATTCAGTTTCTTATGTATGTATATTGCCATTGTTTTCATTTGTAGAGATTGGAGTCCAGTTGGCCATAACAATCACAACTGACCTAATATTTGTAAAGCTACCAGACAATAAGGCGGTTTAGATTCTCAGCAGTTAACTTGGGAAAACCCTTTCTTTCCTAGAGATAGTTTTGGAATATAGTGATGAACATTTTGCAGAGATAAGTCATGAACAAAACTGTAAAGTGGAAATTTGATTTGCTGCAGATCTCAGTGTATGTTTATAGAAGTAAGGACAATAATAGCATTCAGCTAAATACTTGGAAATGGGCGTCAGGACTTCTGAATGTAGCAAATGCATGGTTGAAGCATAAACACAGAAAGGAAACTAACCTAAGTAATGATTTTCTGTGAAGGCTTGCTAAATTATACAATGTACATAATGTAATACTATAATAGTGAATTTGCTAACTATCCTCTACCATGCAGAAATAATTTAGATGGAATTTTTGTCATAATAAAACTCAAAAGTAAATGAAAACTTTTTTTCATTTTGTTTTTCTGAATTCTAGGTCTACAAAATAATGTTCTTAATATGTCAACTCTATAAATTAATGTGTGTATTTTCCATAAGCAAAATGAATACAGTGATTTTTACTTTCTGGCCTTGTTCCTGAAAATATCTCTGCCTGGAAGCACAGGGCTCATTTCTGTCTTTTTTCCTTCAGGCCACTGTTCCCGAATCGGTGCCTGTAGGGTACTCGGTGCTGACTGTGGGAGCCACAGACATAGAAAGCAATGAGAACATTTCTTACAGGATCCTTTCTTCGTCAAAGGAATTTTCAATTGATCCAATGAATGGTGAGTTATTCATAGTGGCTTTAGTGTTCATAGGTTCGAGTTACAGGGTGGAAGGCTGCAGTAATCTTTTCCAAATGCTCCTAAAACGCTTCCACCTCACCCCCCCCGCCCCCCGGTATTATAGATGCCACCCTTCTTATTTCTCTGCACATCAAATGCTGTGGTAGCAAACCCTGGTGTTATTTCTCTTCTCCAACATCTCAATGGCTGGAAGGCAAAAGGAATTGATTACATGCTGGCAAATGTGCAGGATTTCAGAGACCCCAATGTAGTAAACACCCAGTTGATCAGTCCAACTAAGGACAGTTTGGGTAATTATCCCAGGCCTCAACAAGCAACAGAATGCAGTCGAAGGGATTCATTTAGTACTGAGGACTTCGTGTTACAAGAGTGTGGAAGCTTTTTTTCCAAGCCAAGTACAAAAAGTTCAGTAATAGCATAATACATTCAATAAGGACAAAAAATTGAAAAAGGGAAATGATTTGCGCATCTCTACTGAGAAAAATTATTGTGGTATTTTTTCTGGTTTATTTGATGCCTTCCAAGGCTCTTTGTCTTTTTATCAGAGAGCAAGTCACTTGTGGTCATGAAATGCATTGAGGCAAGTGATTTCAGATTAGAACGGTTAAGAATTGTATAGAGGAAACATAGCAATGAGTAGAAATTAAAAACTAAATTTGATATGATATTATCATTAGGAAAACAAGGTCCCTAGCAGAGCACACTCCAGAAAAGAACAGGTCCTGGGACATGTCACACTATGTGTTCCCCATCTCTACCCACCATTGCATTATTTCATAAGTGAGAGCTGATTTAAAAACTAACCTCAAGGGGTACCTGGGTGACTCAGTCGGTTAAGTGTCCAACTTCAGCTCAGGTCACGATCTCGCAGTTTCTGAGTTCGAGCCCCGCGTCGGGCTCTGTGCTAACAGCTCAGAGCCTGGAGCCTGCTTCCGATTCTGTGTCTCCCTGTCTCTCTGCCCCTCACCCCACTCATGCTCTGTGTCTCTCTGTCTCTCAAAAATGAATAAGCACTAAAAACATTTTTTTAATAATAAAAAATTAACCTGAGGATGACAGATGGTAACTAGACTTATTGTGGGGATCACTTTGCAATATATACAGGTATAGAATCCTTAGTTTTACATCTGAAAATAACATGATGGCATATGTTCACTATATCTCAATAAACAATTAACCTCAGGATTGCCCTAAAGAAGAATTTAATCACCAAAGACCAGTATGCGGCCCATGGAGGGTTGCAACAAGTAGGTCATGTTGCCATGCAGGCTGTGGGTGAATGCTGCTGTATGGATGTAAACATGTCAGATATTTGGCTCTAAGATCTTTTCTTCTCTCTCTTTTTTGGGGGATGCACAGTGCTCAGGTGACATCAGCTGCTGTCCTGGCCACAGCCCGTCACAGTGTATAAGGTGGTCCCTCTGAGCACTCCATCCTGGCAACATTCTTCCTTGACATGTGTTATCAATACTTTGCAATTATGATATTGATTAGGAGGTTTTTAAAACATTAAATGTTATCAGATCAAGTTAGTTCATGGTGGGACCCTAATTACATATTTCTATATTAAAAACAACAAAATTTGTTAAATATATTTCATCAATAAGAGGAAAAACCACTCACCAAATTAACAAAAAGGGTTTGGGAAAGACACCTTTATAATTAAGCAATAGTTGAAAATATGCATTATCATATATATTACCTTCATTTGACTAGACTGAACGTCACCCAGTATTTCCAGAATAAATAGCTTTATTCTAGAATATCTATACATGTGTCTATGGGTAGTAGAATGGAGTATATGCTTTTCAAATAAGAATACATTTTCTTAAGAAATAGTAATGGAACAGTTTATTTTACAAAAATAAAATTAAGACACATTTGTAGCAAAGTCATCTTCAAACAGCACATATATTTAATAGAGTGACTGCCAGGAGTATTACTTCTGGATCTCAAGTGTTACAAAAGTCTAAATACAATAATTTAAAATTTCTCTTTGGAGTTACTCTTGGTTGTAACTTAAATAACAAAACTTAGCAAGTAAAAACAACACATTAGTAAATATTTGATAAATATTTTCTGACAAGTGGATCATGAAAATTTAATTTCACAGCATTGAAATGCTATGTCTTATTTTTCAGGCACAATATTTACTATCAATCCTGTATTACCTCTGGATAAAATATCAACAATTCAGTTTCTCGTTGAAGCCAGTGATGGTGGCATTCCTGACCTGAGCGCTCTTACCTTAGTAGAAATAGAAATACAAGATACAAACAATTATGCCCCTGAGTTTGCAGTAGAATATTATAATCTTAGCTTGAGTGAAGATGCTCAAATTGGAGGCACGCTTCTCACATTTTCAACCATGGACCGTGACTGGACCCGTGAAAACACATACGTTGATTATTCGATCATCAGTGGTAATTCACAGAATAATTTCCATGTAGAAACTAGTTTCATTCATTCAGAAGATCCTTATAAGCAAGCTGGTTACCTGGTGTTGCTTCGTAGCCTGGACAGAGAAGTAGCTGCCAGTCATAACCTTGTCATTGTGGCATCTGACCATGGCTGTCCTCCATTGAGCTCTACGGCCATTGTATCAATAGAAGTACTTGATGTCAATGATAATCCACCTAAATTCAGCAGTCTGAAATATCATGCCCATGTCAAGGAAAGTACCCCTCTAGGGAGTCACATCACTGTGGTCTCTGCAAACGACTGTGATGTGGGTCCACATGCAGAAATCATCTACCACATCATCTCTGGAAATGAGAGGGGGCATTTTCACTTGGAAGAAAAAACTGGAGTTCTTTATTTGATTAAACCTCTGGATTATGAAGAAACGACAAAATTCACCTTAACTATTCAAGCTTCAGATGAAGAAAGGAAGCATTTTTCTTTTGCGGTTGTGTTTATCAATGTCCTGGATGATAATGACCATGCACCTCAGTTTATGTTCTCAAACTTAAATTGTGTTGTTCCTGAAAATGTCCCTGTTTTCTCCACTGTATGTTCCGTAAACGCTTTGGATTTTGATGCAGGTCCTTATGGAGAATTGACCTATTCTATTTTATCGCCCTGTTCTACCACTCATGGGATGCCTCGTGATCATCATCCCTTCCTCATTGACCCTTTAACAGGGGATATTCACACTAAGCAAGTCCTTGACTATGAAAATGACAATAAATACTGCCTCACAGTTCAGGCAAAAGACAAAGGGGACTCAGCAGCCTCTTTAATGGTTTGGGTGGATATTGAAGGGATAGATGAGTTTGAACCCATTTTTACTCAAGATCAGTATTTTTTCAACCTTCCAGAAAAGAATAAAATAAGACAGTTGATTGGCAAAGTGGAAGCATCAGATGCAGATGCTGGTATTGATGGAGTTATTCTTTACTCTTTGGAAACTCCATCTCCTTTCTTTTTAGTAAATAAAACTAATGGAAATATTTATTTGACTAGAGCACTTCCCCTGATAAGAAGTCAAGTCCGTGAACAAGACACCATTGAAATGAAAATAATCGCTCATAGCCCCAAACCGGACTCCAAGTTTACATTTTGTGCTGTTTTTGTAAATGTGTCTTCTTTCTCAGAAGGACAACACTCAGCAATATCAGGTAGCAGCTTTTCCATCAGCGTCACAGTCTCCTTTTTGGTGTTTCTGATACTCATCTTCATACTAATTGTATTGATTTTAAGACATAAACAAAAAGACACAACACACAATTATGAAGAAAAGAAAACATCATCATCCTCAGATATCAATTTGAGACTGACCACAGATAGCAGCATGCTCAAGCCCTTCCAAAAAGCTAATGAGTGCCGTAATGAGGCGGTGCCTGTGGACGCCATGCCTGAGTGGTTGAGTTTAATAAGTATCATGGAGAAAGACATTGTGAATCTGTACAGGCACTCAAACTCCAGCGGCCACTGTTCTGTGGAAGGAGAAAGTGCAGAAGATAAGGAAATCCAGAGGATAAATGAGCATCCTTACAGAAAGGACTCTGGCTCAGCTCTGAGTGATCGGGAATCCAGGGTCCCAGACTCTGGAATCCCGAGGGACTCAGATCAGCTCTCCTGCTTGTCTGGAGAAACTGATGTGGTGGTCACTGCTGAAACAGCAGAAACCAGCCATACATTTGAGGAAGATAAAGAAGGCTGTGGTACAACCTATGCTCAAAATAATGTGTTACCCCAGACACTAAAGAAGAGAGAGATAAAAGAGAACATCCTGGCTGATGTCAGGAGAGAGTTTGTCTTTATTTCAGATGATCAGGAAGCAAGGTGTGCAGCTCTTTCCACCCAGAGAACCTCTGATCATGATGTGAGAGGCAGCTACCACTGGGATAATCTCCTCAGTTGGGAACCCAAGTTCCAACCTCTTGCCTCAGTATTTAACGATATTGCAAAACTAAAGGATGAACACTTACATACACCGGGCATTCCAAAAGAGAAATCTTTAGTTATTCCACCACCTTTGATAACAGCAGTAGCCCAGCCTGGGATTAAAGCAGTTCCACCAAGAATGCCAGCCAGAACCCCAGGTCAAGTGCTCCAGAAATACCCACACTCCCCCCTTCCCTACCATCTCAGTTCTCTGCCGGAAGCCTCGACCCCTAGCTTTTCACCATCTCTTTTCCTGCTGACCACACAGACCCCTGCCAGGACCCCACTGTTTTCAGATGGGGAATCATTAGGAACACATCTAAGTGGTACGTGCCGTGAACTTAAAGCAGAAGATGAAGTTCAAATATAACATGATTGTGATGCCCAACACTCGCTCACCAATGGTCATGAATGGTTGAACAAGACATTCTTAGGCTAGCTTCTTAAGATTGGCTACAACGTAGTGAGGGATTTCAGAACCTCCTCATTTAAATTTCTTGAATTTCATTCAGCCTTAATGAGAAGTTACCCCCTCTTTTAACCTTTATGTTTTGCTCTCAGGACTCAAGTTTGTATATATAACTCGTGTATATTCGGTCATTAGTTTTCTCTATGATCAGATCTCCAAAGGACACAATGAATTTGACTGACTGCCAAAATGCTTGTATGAAAATATATGGAAATAAGTATAGTGCAGTCTGGTCACATTACTGCTGGTTATACTGCTATATCTAAAATAAATTAGTAAAGACTGAATAAGGAATGAGTATAGAACATAAAAATAATGGAAAAGAGAAACTGGGGAGGATAAACTTCGATTTTAAAATGAAGTGATTTTCTTAGATCCGATATGTTTAGAGATGTATTTCTCTACTTTCCCCATATGCTACACTTACAGAGTTTTGCCATAATTTGAATTTTAATGTGGTGTCTTTTGGAAATCTAATGAGAAGTTAAGAATGAAATTTGTCATAACTGTACCAAATAAGAAAACTATTCCTGATTAAATGAACCAGAATGCATGTTCTTGATAGAGGGCCAGGATTGATAAAAGCAATAAGTATATGGTTGACTGCCACCTAAGATATATTTCCTTAGCCTTCTTTATAAATACAATGAGTTTTTTTTCAATGCTCTGTCTTATAACATGGTACAGGTATACACATTAAATTCTGAAGATTAATATTTGTAGAAATTCCTTCATTTTATTTTCTTTGAGATACAATAACTTTTGGTGTGAAATAATTTATCCATTCAGAGTCACTTTTAGAAGTTTGCATAGATAAAATTATGTTATTAGCTAATAACAAATTTCATAGAGTAATTTAGCAATATATTTTTAAATGAAGATTTTTTATATAAATATTTCTACTATAAAAGTTAAGAATGGATGTCAGAAGTCTCTCTTCCATTTGTTCATAGTCATGTTTAGCTTTAACTGTCATTGGAGCAGTTTGGAAACATGGTGAAAATAATTCTGTTTTGTACAGCTACTGTTTCAGATATATAGGGGTGTTATGTGGTGCTTACATGTAATGTTATATCCTTCTCTCTGGTGAGCCCGAGAATCCTTCAAAGATCCTTATCCCTTCCAGGAAAGCAGAGTGCATGCTGCTGCTGATGGTCCAGAAGTCATCCATGGTAGGCAACACAACCAGGCGTTGGGATAAGAGTTTAGGATCCCAATGTCAAGCCTAGAAGGCATCTGATATGGTTTTCTGCTTGTTTGTTTTTTAATTTTTTAATGCTTATTTATTTTCAAGAGAGAAAGAGAGCGAGTAGGGAGGGGCAGAGATAGAGGGAGACAGAATCCGAAGCAGGCTCCAGGCTCTGAGCTGTCAGCACAGAGCCTGATGTGGGGCTTGAACTCATGAACTACAAGATCATGACCTGAGCCTAAGCTGGATGCTTAACCAGCTGAGCCAACCAGGCGCCCCTGCTGTGGTTTTCTTAATAGTTAATATGAGCTTCTGCTGTAGAAATATTTCCTTTATTTTTTTCAATAGGCCTCATCTGTAAAATTCCGTGAGATACTTCTCTTAGCTGGAAAACATTGCAGGACGCCATGTTTGATACCTGGTTTTGTAGGTAAATAATTCTAAGACTTCCTATGCTGATTTTATTAGTTACGTATCTTCTGACTCTTAGATCAGGAACAAGTGTATAAAATCATATCATAAATTATATAAAACATGAAGGTTTTTGGACGAGCCTAGAATCCTAGGGAAAGTCATTTAGTCATGGAACAATTAAAGGATGGATGCATGTTTCTTTTTTTCATGGCATACAGGGAAGAAGATTTCATGGTTTTCCTAAAAAACGTTAATCATTTCAGTGTTCCAATATTTATTCTCTCCTTGGCTTCCTTCAAAAGATTACTTTGAGCCTACAAAAGAAAACCTACACTGATTTTTTTTCCTAATTATATATGGAAGTGTTGTTTTGTAACAGATTTATTTCTAGGAACCAAAAACATTTTGTTGTTTTTAATTAAACAGGTTCTTTATTTACTTCTGTTTAAAAAGAGTCATCCATCGAATTCTTCCCTGAGTTACTGGCCTATGATTTATTGTCCATTCCGGACATGATTCTGCATTTTTCTAGACATTTAATAAAAACAGAAGACATGAAGTATTTAGAGCTATTCCTTACCAATATCTAGTGGATTTTTAATTGACGACTTCATTATACCGTATCCAATGCCACACGGCCACCAAACCACTGCTGCTAGTAGAGTTAAACTGAAAATGTGAACACACTGGCTGAGTGTTTGCAATAAATCATACGTCGGCCCTTTCAACTAGAGTGCTTTTTTCCTAAGTAAACAATATAATTTGTATAGTTTTCCTTCAAGTTTAATATTAACTTGCCTCATATGTTCTGTGTTACTTTGCTGATCTACACACCGGCTTTAGCACTCTGGAGGGGGTACAGAACTTGTTAGTGGAAAATCATATTAAGCCCCAAATTCATAAGCTATAAAATAAAAGACAGTTGTCTCTTGTGGAATTTTGGCTGCCTGAAATTCTGGACTTTCTTGTTGGCAGCCTTAAAAATACTGGTGTAAATCAGTACCAAATGGATATCAAAATTCCATGTCCTAGTAGTAATCATTGAATTGGCCTCCAAAACAGATTCCTGGGCAAAGAAAGGGGAAAAAAAAAAAGCCTGTATCTTTAGGATTTGGTCATTTGACTGTTCTCGAAGAATATTAAAACGTCCTATAAACTACTGGCTGCATTCATGCACGCATACCTGGTCTGTGTGTCGCTGTCCAGCTGAGACAGGGGTGTGCTTCTCACCCTCAGTTTCAGAACCCTACTTGCTGTGTTTTCCAGAATGATAGGGATGAAAATGAATTATTAATTTTAAAGGTTTTTTCAATGTTTATTTTTGAGAGAGAGAGAACACAGGCAAGCAGGAGAGGGGCAGAGGAGAGAGGGAGACACAGAGTCCAAAAAAGGCTCCAGGTTCCGAGCTGTCAGCAGAGAGCCTGACGTGGGGCTTGAACCCACGAACTGTGGGATCATGACCTGAGCCGAAGTTGGATGCTCAACCAATTAAGCTACCCAGGCGCCCTAAAAATTAATTATTAATTTCAAAACTATTTCCATCCAAATATATGTTTTGTTATTTTTGTTTTGTTTTGCCATTTTACACATACCTTAACATTAAGTAAAAAATAAAAAACACAATCAAAAGGATCTAAGATGATGATATACTTCAAAGCAGTCAGGTGTATGGAGCGAATATGGTTAGTGGATTTTCACATGATATTATGGATAAACTCATTGGGTTTATCTTCACAGCATGTTTTGGTTGAGCTCCAGAGTACATAGCGCCATCTGTTTGGTCACAGCTGAAGAGAGGACGGAAGATCTTTCTGTCCAAGAGGAATACCAACATCAGTGAAGCTATAGCTTTGCTTGTGACCAAAACTAGGCATCCAACATAAGTCACTGGAGGTAGGTTACACCCAGTATAGGGATGGAAGGAGAGTAGGAAGGAAGGCCAAAAGAGGAAATAGAAGACTAAATCTGGGGTGTGTCCAGGTGACTCAGTGAGCTGTCTGATTCTTGACTTTGGCTCAGGTCATGATCTCATGGTTCGTGGGACAGAGCCCTGTTGTCAGGCTCTGTGCTGAGTGTGTGGAGCCTGCTTGGCATCCTCAGTCTTCCTCTCTCTCTGCCCCTCCCCCGAGCATGGGTGCATGAGTGCGTGCGCACTCTCTCTAAATAAATAAATTTTAGGGGCGCCTGGGTGGCTCGGTCGGTTAAGCGTCCGACTTCGGCTCAGGTCATGATCTCACGGTCTGTGAGTTCGAGCCCCGCGTCGGGCTCTGTGCTGACCGCTCAGAGCCTGGAGCCTGCTTCCGATTCTGTGTCTCCCTCTCTCTCTGCCCCTCCCCTGTTCATGCTCTGTCTCTCTCTGTCTCAAAAATAAATAAACATTAAAAAAATTAAAAAATAAATAAATTTTAAAAGTAAATATAAAAAGGAATAGTTTTAGGGCACAGGTAGAGAAATGAAAGAAGGCAAAAGGGAAGGACTTGTAAAAACTATTTTTAAGTAAAGATTTTGCTGAGTCACTTGTCCATTATAGGTTCATCTTGTTGAGGAATCTTTTCTTTCTTTCTTTCTTCCTTTCTTTCTTCCTTTCTTTAAGGAATCTCTTTTGTCCTTCTTTGTTTCTTTCAAGTATCTCCCTTCATTGTCTGAAAATTTAGGTTTATCAGGCTGTGAACCTAAAGCTAGGTAACAATGACCTAGAATACATTGTACCATGAAAGGCAAATTTGTTGTGGTGGTATTTTTTGTTTGTTTGGAGGTATATTTCTTGTGTGTGAATTATAGAATAGAGTGACACAATTTTAAGTGGGTGACTTTACACATTTATCAAGTAGTGGTTTAAAAAACAGTTGGGGCAGAATATAGGATTTTAGTACCTGGTCCTTTTTTCAGGCAGCTCATCTTTTTTTAAAAATGAGTGCTTGGGGCGCCTGGGTGGCGCAGTCGGTTAAGCGTCCGACTTCAGCCAGGTCACGATCTCGCGGTCCGTGAGTTCGAGCCCCGCGTCAGGCTCTGGGCTGATGGCTCGGAGCCTGGAGCCTGTTTCTGATTCTGTGTCTCCCTCTCTCTCTGCCCCTCCCCCGTTCATGCTCTGTCTCTCTCTGTCCCAAAAATAAATAAAAAACGTTGAAAAAAAAAAAATGAGTGCTTGCCTGATAGTTGTGATTTATATTAAAATATCACATTTTATAGAAATTTTTAAACCACAGTATAACATACAGGCATGGTTGATAGTTCTCAAACACTGTGGATTTTATTTGAATTCTGGCAGTATAAATTATTTTGATTTCACATAGATCAAATGTGGAATTTGATTATGGCAGTCTTAAAATGATCCAGCCCAAAGTGGCTGGAGTATTGAACTATACCTTTCTCTTATAAACTCAGCACTTGGCTATTTGATGACAATTTAGCACTTCCTACTGTTTTGGTCTACATAATTTTCCTCATTTCACCCAATATATTTGCTAAACCAAAACTGTGAAGTGAGTAATAGAAAGGGAGAAAGCATACCAAATAAGTAACAGATGCAAAAGTGCATCTCTTGAATGAGAAAACATTATTTTGGTTAGAAAGCTAAATACATGGATTTCGTTGTTAGATAGTAAGCCCTCAGGGCAAAGGCCTGGTCTCCACTTGTATTATGAAATACAGATGTTTCTTAGAATGAATGAATACATATGTGAATGAGCACAGGGGGTGCTATAATGTGAGGGTGTGATACATGGGCCTCCTTGAACCCATTAGGTGTGAATTCTAACACAGTTCTGGGATTTAGCCAATCACAAGGCAGAAAGAAAGTTCAAGATCTTGTCAAAATATTATAGAATATTTAGATAAAATCAAATAAGAATTTTTTTTCTGTAATCTGGTTTATTTTCTCTTTCTTTCTCCCTTCCTCATAATATTCATATATTTCTTGTGAGTTTTAGACATAATAGAAACAAGTTATTGATGATGTTCAAAAACATATTGTTTGAGGCAACAATTTTATGTGATCAAGCACATTGGTTTAATTTAATTTCAGATCCTGCAATAAACATGGCTGCCCTATGGCTAACAGAATAAAGTTCTATCAATATGAAAAGAGAATACAGTTCTGTAGATATGCCTAGAATGTTTAAAATAAAAATTTATTAACATTTAAAGTAAAAACAATATGAAGAATTTATGAAGGCTGTTCTATATGTGCATATACCTAGTATGTGCAAAAAGTGATATTTTAAACAAGTATAGATTATTAATAAGTGTATAGTAGGGAGGAGGTAAATATGGAGTTATTTATCCTCATACCATAAACAAAAATTAATCATCGTTATATTAATGAGTAAAAGTTAAAATTAAATCTTAAGAACTGGAAGAAAAGCAAAGAATAAAGGTGACAAAAACCTTTTTTAAATATAAAGGCAAAGGTAAGAGTATTAAATTTGAACTTATGACACTAGAAAGCACTGTAATAAGTTATAAGAAATGATAATTGAGAAATACTTCATAAATTTAATCAACAAATATTTACTACTTAGTGCCTCTTGAGGGCAAGGCATGGATCTGGGCTCTGGGAACTTAGGAGTCAACAGACTAGAAAAAGCCAGTACGTTTACGGTGCTTATGTTTTCCTGAGGGAGAAAACAACAAAAATATGCTTTCAAGTAATGTTAAGTGTTATGATATAAAGAAAACTAAAGACGGATATAAGGAAAAGCAAAGATTGACAAGGTGGTAGGGGAATACAGCAATACCGTTTTAATTGAATGTTCCGGGGAGGTGTCTCGGATATGATGCTATTTGAGTTGAGTGAAGTGAATGAGCCATGTAAAGGGGAAAGCAGTGAAGGTACATGCATCAGCAAATACAGAAGCCCTAGTCAGAGCCACGTGGAGTGTTTGGGAAAGTATAAAGCCAGCGTGGCCTAGAACTAGTGGGAGGAAAAACAGTAGGAAGTGAGATCCTGGAGGAAACTAGAGTTTACACCCTTTAGGACCTTGTAGACTGTGATGAAAAGCTTCAGAGTTCGTTCCAAGGGTTACGAGAAGTCACTGGTGACATTATCTGATTTATATTTTAAAAAGAGTAACTGGCTACTTTGTGGAGGATAAACAAAGGGGTGGGGAGGAAGTTAGTGCAATAACAGTATCCCAGTTACCTGGTTATTTCAGTAATCTCAGCTGGTGATGATTATAGCTCAGTGAGGTTGTTACATGAAGGTGAACAGAGTCAAGATATATATTGAAAGTAGTGTTGCTAGTTCTTGATAATGAATTGAACACAAGGTTTGGAGAAAGTTAGACATGAGTGTAGAGTTTAAGAAAATTTAGGGCTATAGAGAAAATTTTTGGAATCATTGGATTATAGATAGTAAAGTCATGGGATTGGGAGAGATAACTGAGGAGTAAGTGGAAATACAGAAAAGATCCCAGGACTGATTCCTGAAGCACTGACCAAGAAGTCAAAAAAAGATAGAAGATCCAGCAAATAATAAAGAAAGATAGAAAATAAGGATATGCAGTATCCCAGAAGCAAAGTAGAGAAAGTGGTTTAGATTGTAGTTGGAGCAACATGGCAACATCAGTGTAGATTTTTAAATCTTCCCAAATCACTGTACCGAACAGAGAATATAGAACAGTAAAAGTAAAAACTCATGTACAGCATCTTCAACAAAAAGTGAAATCTTTCTGGGGTGCCTGGGTGGCTCAGTCGGTTAAGCATTCAACTTCAGCTCATGGTCATAATCTCACAGCTTGAGTTCGAACCCCACGTTGGGCTCCGTGCTGACAGCTCAGAGCCTGGAGCCTGCATGGGCTTCTGTGTCCTCCTCCCTCTCTGCCCCTCCCCTGTTTGTGCTCTGTCTCTCGCTCTCAAAAATCAGTAAACGTTAAAAAAAATTTTTACAGTGAAATCTTTCTTACAAATTCTAGAATATGGGCAGGTAAGTAAAAGCACCAACTATTGGCAGTAACAGAGGGGAGAATGGAGGAATCTCTCATTTTCTTTGAGCCTGAGAACAAAGAATCAGCAAAAGTACTTACCTACTCAAGGGAAGTTCTATTCTTGGAGAAGAAATGTAGCAGGCAGGTCTGAGATTAATTATGAAAGAAGGGCTGCAGAGCACCCATTTTACTGCAGATAAGTGTAGAAAGACTAAAGTGTATATTATGTTGGTGTGTTTAAGTTCCCAGAGCTTCTGGAAATATACAACCAAAACTGCCTTCTAGAGGAATAGAATCTCACGCTAAATAAAGTCCACCAAAAGTAGAACTTAAATTTATATGATTAGTAATGGGAGAGAAGTCCTAGATACAAAGCAGGAAAGGGGACTAGAGAAAGTACAAGGTACAGTGATGTCCTACTTATAAATGCTTGGCAGAAATAAGAGAAGAGGGGGCCCTAGAGCCATGAATCTAGGAAAACAATTCTGTTCTGCCACCACTCATATGTGGTAACTTCCTAAAATAGAAAGCCCCATCTCAGTAAAGCATGAGCAACAGAAAATAATTGCAATATATTATGAGCAAAAAGTCAAATTCTCTGAATGATGTGCCAATATACAATGAAGACACATTAGAAAATACAGCACAAAAGGCCAAAGAAAATTATGACTTAATATTTCAAAACTGGCTAAAGGAAATTAAGAAAACAATAAAACTATAAAGTTTGTATAATTAATCAGAAAAGTTCAGAGACATAAAGGCTAGCTAAGAAGAGGACATTAAAAGAAAAACAGCTCAATGAACAATTAAAAATAAAAGAAAAAAGTCAGAAGACTAAACTGGAAAGAACAAAAAGTTAATAGACATTAATGAAACAATAGTGAAATAAAAAATGGAAAGAAAAAATGAAAAAAAAATCAAATGGATTTGAAAAAATGATAAAAAAAAGTTTTAGACATGATAGATTTAGCAGAACAGAAAAAATGATTGAACACACATCTAAACATAATTCCTAAAGGAGAAAACTAAAGAAACAGAACAAATATAAAAAATGTAATTCAATAAAGCTTTCCAGACAAAAAACAAAATGTGACTCTACATGTTAAAAAAGAATACCATATAAAAATCAATGGAGAGCAGTTAACACCAAAATATATTTAAAAAGTCTATTGAGCTTTAAAGAAAAAGTATATCCTTTGGACTGCCAGATAAAAATTCAAGTTACTTACCGGGAAAGAATGTTAAGATTGGCTTACTTTTCAACAGCAGTATTTTAAGCCAGAAAACTGTAGGGTACTATTTTTAAGATACTTGAAGATAATGTAAACCAAATATTTGTATCTACCTAAACTTATCTTTAAGTATATATGTCATAAATGAGGCTATGGATATGAAAGACCTCAAGTTGATTCCTAAAGAATCAACTAGGGGATGAATTCAGACAACTGAGAAATACTGGGGAAGGTTTCCCATAAGGACATTAAGTATATTGAACTGTAGAGTTGATGGTGGATGTAGTGTTAGAATAGCATTTAGTTAATATATGCCCTCACAATATAAATAAATTACAACTACAAAAAAATAGAGATAGGAAAAAAAGAGTATCTGGAAATAGAATACTTCCTAATTGCCTTATAGACACAAAATAGGAGTAAACAGCATCAAAATTAGGAAGAAGATGCAATTAAAAAGAAGAAATGAAAACAGAAATTAATGAGTTAGAGAAACAAAAAGAAATCCACAGAGCTTATTAATAAACAAATTGGTTCTTTAAAAATTAAATCAGTTACATAAATCTGAGAAATACAAAACAATAAAATAGTATATAAAATAAAATAATATGCAAAATAAGAAATAGTAAAGGGTGCATAATGATAGATGTCTAAATCAAAAGACATTTCTCTGCACAGCTCAATACAAATTCAATTGAAACTCTAAAAGAAAAAGATAATTTTCTAGGAAAATATAGCTTACCAAAATTAACCCTAGTAAACAGAGAGATTCTAAACAATATATTCAAAGGGTGAAATAAAGATGTAAAGCATCTTTCCACACATAGTTCTTTTTTTTTTAATTTTTTTTTTCAACGTTTTTTATTTATTTTTGGGACAGAGAGAGACAGAGCATGAACGGGGGAGGGGCAGAGAGAGAGGGAGACACAGAATCGGAAGCAGGCTCCAGGCTCCGAGCCATCAGCCCAGAGCCTGACGCGGGGCTCGAACTCACGGACCGCGAGATCGTGACCTGGCTGAAGTCGGACGCTTAACCGACTGCGCCACCCAGGCGCCCCTCCACACATAGTTCTATAATGAAATTTTACCAAACCTTTAGAGTATACAAATGCTATTTAAACTATTCCAAAGCATGAAAAGCAAGAAAAATAATGAATATAAAGTTGATAACAAAACATGAGAAATACTGCACAAAGCAGAAAACTACAGCCTATTCCCACTAATAAACAAGTATGTAAATTATAAAACATTAGCCAAAAGTTAACAACGCATTAAAAAATAATACATCATAGGGGTGCCTGGTGTCTCAGGTGAGTGTCTGACTTCAGCTCAGGTCATGATCTTACGGTTCCTGTGTTCAAGCCCCATGTCAGGCTTGCTGCTGTCAACATGGGGCCCGCTCTGGATCCTCTGTTCCCCTTTGTCTCTGCTCCTCCCACTCTCTTTCTCTCAAAAATAAACATGTTTTAAAAAATAATACATCATAATGTGGAAAATTTATTTCTGAAAGACAAAGATAATTAAATTTTAAGAAATTTTTATGTTTCTAATTGCTTTCTTGTTTAACTGTACAGACTAATTTCTACAATATTAGGTTATGGTGGTGATATGAGGCCTCTTGGCTTTTTCCTGGCTTCTACAGCAAAGAATAAATACCATTCATCAAATTAATAGAGCTATAAAGAAAAAATAATATGAAAATTTTCTTTAATGGCAAAACACACAACAAAATATAACACCCATTTATGTAAACAGCACTCAGTAGGCATTAATGGATACATCCTTATAATGGATACTTCCTTGAAATTATAAAATGGTATGTAACCCAAAAGCCAGTATCTTCCCCAATGGAGATACTTTAGACCTTTTGCTGCAAAATCCAGGAACAAGACAATATGCCTGATATCTCCACCAAAATTTAATATTGCAGAAATTAGTCTGGACAACTAAACAAAACAGAAACATAAGAATTTGAAAGAACAAGGTTAAAAGTATTTTATTTGTATATGCTATATTGTTATTTCTGAAAAGCTCAGAATAATTGATGTAAAACTAATGAAGTAATTCAGTAAATTTGGAAGCTATAACTGTAATATGCAAAAAGCAAATCAATATTCTTCACATATATGAACAATAATCAATTAGGAGATGAATGGAAAAGAAAATTTCATTTACACCAGAAAAAAAATCTAAAACCTTTACAATACCTAATACCCATATGAGGCAAGTTATAATATCCTCTGAAGGACACAGAGGAGACTTAACTAGATGTTTTTAGATAGACTCAATGCTAGAAAGATGTAAATTATTCCTAAGTAAATTTATAAATTTAACCTGATCCTAATACAAATACCAAATTTTTCTGGAATTAAGTAACTTCATTGTACAGTATCTTTAAGAATAAACAAGAACGCAAAGAAGAATAGAAAACACTGAAAAAAATATGAGCTGTGTATGTGTGTCTGTGTGCACACGTGTGCATGCAAGAATGCACACATCAACCCTAGCAGATATAAAATTATATCACAAAGTTGTCTATAATTAAAATGGGGATAGCATTGGTGCAGAACTAGATAGACTACTAGAACAGAATAGAAAATCCAAAATGAGTCCAAGTGCATGCAAAGTCTTCCTGTAATGATGGCTTAGCTTGTTATATAGCAACTGTCCTGCTGAGAATAAATCAAAAGCTGAGTAATAATAATAAGGAAAAGAAAAACAAAGTTTTGTGTTTCATGTGTGTAAGAAGCATCAAAGAACTGCTAAGGTAGTGAAGAGAAACCATGAGTTAGGAGAGAATAGAAACACAGGTATACCTGATATACTGTGTCTCAGACCCCCATAGCGCTGTGTGGAAAATGTCAACTACAGGGTTTGAGGACTAAAAAGAGCTCCTGACAATTTTATGGGGACAAAAATTGTAGTTAAAGGTGTATCATAGAAGACAGGCTCTGGTAAATACACCAGCCTATTATAAAATGGAACTCCCAGAAGCTACGCCAGCAGTAAGGGTAAACCAGAAAACACAAGCCTTCATGAAGCCTGTAGCCAAGATTTGAATAAAATCAATTCCATATTTGGATATGGTGATCTGTCCCTACTCTAACTGCTTGTCAAAAGTAATATTTAGTTCTCTATAGAGAATAAAATTATTCTGAACATTTGTGATTAATCATAATAATATCTATGTTGAATCCAAAATGGCTAGGTGTACTGAGGAAAAGGCCACATGACCAAAGCTAAAAGAAAAAATATAATAGAAACAGACACACAGGAGATTCATATTATTCACATTATCCTATTTGGGCTTTAACTGTTCAGGAAATTAGACGCTGAATGGATAACTTCCGGGAAGAACTGAACTATAAAAAGATTATAAAGTAGAAAACATAAAAATCACTATTTTTAAACTATAAAAAAAGGAAAAGTAAATTGCAAAATATGAAATACCACTGCCTCTTCACACCTTCTAGGGTGGCTATAATAAAAAATACAGATAATAATAAGTGTTGCTGAGGATGTGGAAAATTAGAATTCTTATATACTACTGATGGGGATATAAAAAAGGGCAGTCTATGAAAAACAGTCCAAGAGTTCCTCAAAAAGTTAAATATGTATGAAGTTATTACCATAATGACCTAGCAATCCCATTCCTAGGTATATACCTAAGAGAAATGAAAGTTATGTTCATACAAAAACTTGTCTATGAATGTTCATAGCAACATTATTCATAATAGCCCAAATGTAGAAATAACCCATGTCAATTAACTGATAAAAATATAAACATAAGGTATAGCCACACAATGGGATATTATTTAGCAATTAAAAGGAACTAAGTACTGACACATGCTATAGCACAGATGAATTTGAAAACATTATGCTAAGTGAAAGGATTCAGTCACAGAAGACATATTGTATGATTCTGTTCATATGAAATATCCAGAATAGGCAAATATATACAGACAGAAAGCAAATTAACAGGGCCTAGAACTAAGAGTATTTGGAAAAGATGGGGAGTGCTTGCTAATGGGTATGGTATTTCTTTTTGGAGTCATAAAAATGTCCTAAACTCAATTGTGGTTAATAGTTATACAAATCTGTGAATGTACTAAAACCATTGAATTGTACATTTTAAATAGGTAGAGTGTAATCAATAAGGATATATAAAATAATTAAATACAATTGTCAATTGTTAAAAATTACTAAAAATGTAATAATCAAAAGAATTCAGCAAATATGTTTAAGAGATTAGATACAGATGAAGAGAGGATTAGTAAATTAGAAGATAAATAAAAGAAAATACACAAACTAAAACTTAGAGAAATTTTTGGAAAATATTGGAGAGAATAAGACATGTATGGAACATGGTTTAAAGGTCTACCATGTGTGTAATTGGAATCCCAAAAGGAGAATGGAGAGAATAGGCCAGCAGCAATATTTAAAAAGATAGTGGCTGAGAATCTTCCCAAACTGACATGAAATCACCAGAGTGTGCTACAAACCCCAAACATGATAAGAAAAAAAAAAATTAAGAAAAACTATAGCCAGACACATCACAGTAAATTTTGTATCAAGCAAAATGAAAAATATTAAAAATATTCAAAGAGAAATGACACATTATCTTGAAAGAACTAAGAGAATATGAAAATATAACATGATAATGGCAGCACATCAGATTAGTGAAGAAAGGGAAGAATTTTTCCATATGTGGAGTTTGGATAACTGGAGAGCCATATAAGAAAAAAAAAAAAAGATCAAGTTAATCTATTCTTCATATTACACACCTGGATAAGCTACACAAATAAATACAAGAAAGAAATCTGAGTATATACTTTTATAAACTGAAAATGGAAAAATCACCAAGAGTCAAAATATGGAAGCAATAAGGGAAATAAGTGATAAATTTGACTAAACATTTTTCATGGCAAAAAAAAAAAAAAATCTCTAAGCCAATCACATGCTCAGGAGGCTGGATTCTCTGGCCCCCATATTCAACCTTGTGGTAAGAGAGGTAGGGTCAGGCCAGTTCCTGAAATGACCCAGTGTCTATCACCATAACACCATGAATTAGATGGTGTTTCACATTACATGTTCACTTATAAAACTACTTTGTAAATATACTTTTTTTGGTTAAACCATGAATTGACCAGTTTTAAGCGGTATTTCACAGGGTAGGGTTTGCCTGTGTGCTAAGCAGAAGGTGAAAAAGTTATAATGCTAATAACTGAATCTTTATTTGGTCTTTAAAACTGGATTTTTATTCTTCATTTTTAATTACCTATTTCCTTTTCTGTCATTTCTAATCTGTAATTTTTTTCTTCAGATAATGTAGCAGAAATAATTTGCCTATTGTTAGAATATTAAAGTAATTCTCAACAATGAGACAAAACTCATTTATAAAGAAAAAACTCATTTATTTTATAAAGTTTTACTTTTTCTAATTTAATTTATTTAAGAATATATTTTCTATTTCCTATCTAAATACTCTGGGAAATCCCTATATTACATGCTAATTACCAAAAGCATAGGTGCTTAATTTTATGAAATGGACAAATTGAAAGTAATGAAAATAAAAGGCTTCAGATTATTGTCAGATTACATGTCACATAAAAGGGAAATATATTAACCTTTGTGAACTTAAATAAATAATGGCTAAATTTTATTGAGTGTTCCTTATGTGCTAAACATTTTGCTAAATGTTTTATGTGTACTCTATTTTGTTCAATCTTCAAAATAACCCTTTAGGGTAGATGCTAATGTGGTCCCTTTTTACCAGTAAGGAAGCAATAGCTTAAAGGGTTAGTAATTGGTAGAGCTTGGACTCTAACTCACTGGTGTTACTAGATGCTCTTCTCTTAACTCCTCTGCTACATTGCCTCATACTTTAAAGTTTCTTAAGAACGTCTAAGTTATTTTTTTAATCATGAACTTCAACTTGGCCCTGTCCTTTATTATCTGCAGATCATGTTCTACAAATGACAAGCCATATGGCAACTGGACAGGTAGTTTTCCTGTATTGGGATCTGTAGGTAATTCATAATTCAGGAACTCTTTTACAGACACATTATAAGTATAATTTTTCTGATTCTCACCTTTTCTTACATACAAAGAAAATTATCTAAAAAATAAAACTAGTAATATTTCTGGACAAAATGGCTGTAAACATTTGCACATTGTTTCAGTTCCACTGCAAATAGCAAAAGAGATTAAATGTTTTAAGCAAAAATAAAAGTAAAAATGACATAGGTTCAAAAACAATATAATCATCTCCGTGACCATGGACCAACTAGTAAAGTTGAACATACTTCATCCTACAGGTTCGTTAATTCCATTTCCAGGTATGTATGCTAGAGAAAAATCTCCCAAGATACTGAACCAGAGTAGAACATAAATTCAACAGAATGTGCATGGCTGAATTTTGGGCTTGCTCTGCTCCAGGAAGTAGGCATTGCCAGACATGGACATTCAGGAAAGTGCCAAAAAGGGCCTATGTGAATTGAGAATCATTATTAGGCTAAGTGCCTAATGCCAGGGGCTGAGTAGGGCTGCTGAGCTCCCTCACCGCATAAAAGGGTGGACAAAGATAGGTTGCTAATCACCTGGGATTTGCGCTGCTAGTAAGCTGAGGAACTTGAGAACCTAAAGGTAAGTGCTCAATCTCATGAATAAGAACTAAACCAATCTGCCCACGACTCAGTGATTATTTTCTTTTACAACATCCCACTATTAATGACAGTAGTACTACTTTGAAAGCCATTAGATCTGATTCTGGAATTAGCATTCCCATTAATGTCAAGAATAATAGATTTCTTACATTACTATTTTAAAGTGTACTTGCAGTTGTATATAATGCAATAGGATTAGAGAAAGGAAATAAGAGGTATACATTTGGAAAGAAAGAGACAAAACAGTCTTTATCTATAGACAATACCACTCTCCAAACAGGGGTTCTATGCATAAATTATTAAAACCAATAGGAATTCAGCAGGTTTATAAATAAATAATCAGCATCAAATATCATTAACATCTTTATATGCCATCAGTAATTGACTAAATATGCAATAGAAGAAAAGCTCTTTCATAATAATGAGGACTATATGATACCCAAGAATAAATCTCACAACATCTTGAAGACATTTTTTTTAATTTTAACAATATTATTGCAGGAAATAAAAGACCTAATTAAGCGAAGGCATGAATGGAAGGGGAGACTCAATCATTTGAGAACTGTAATTCTCTATGAATTTATCTACAAACTGAATGCAATTCAGTCAAAAGGCCAACATGCATTTTTATACATTGGACAGTGTTATTTAAAAATTCATACAGAAGATAAAGATCCAAGAATAATGGATAATATTGAACAAAAAGAAAGGATGGGGAGGAAGGAGTCACTTTGCTTACCAGATGTAAAGAGATAGAATAGAATAGAGAGGCCTAGAAATAAAAATATGTATGAAAATCTCATATGAAGATGGCTTACTAAATTAGGAAAGGTTGGATGATTTCATAAGTGGTGCTTAATACGTTATTTGTGTAAAAATGAAATTGAATCTCTCCATCTTACAAAATTAAAGTGAAAATTAAAACTTTTAAACTTTGAAAAGAAAATATAGGAGAATATGACTTTAGGGAAGATTTCATTAAACAAGATACAAAACACACAAACACAAAAGAAAAAACTGATGAATATAATTACTTCAAAATTAGGAATGAGTATTGAAAAAAAGACACCATATGATGAAAGCGATGAAAGAATCCATAATCCAGAAGAAGGCATCTACACATATATATTATGGAAAAAGGCTTAATATCCATAACTTATAACACCAATAAGAAAGTGATAGCTCAATAGAAAAAGAACAAGGAAAGGAAGCTCATATGGTCAATGAGATGCACTATTACATACCTATCAGATTGGCAAAAGTATAAAAATCTGACAGTACGAAATGTTGGCAAGACTATAGAGAATCAGGAACTTTCACATGATGTTTGTGGGAATTTTACAGTTTTATGTACGTATCAATATATACATATATATACACACACAAACATATATGTATATATTTATAGTTGTTATAGCCATTGTGGAGAGTAGTTTGGCAATATTTAGTAAAGCAGGAGATAGTCTCTCTGACAACCTAGTTAATTCCATTTCTATGTATACTCTAGACACAATCTCTCTTATGCATATGAGACACATAATAATGCTTATTGCAGGGCTATTTCTAAAAGCAAAAACTGGAAACAATATAATTGCCCTTCAATAGGTGTATTGACAAATATCTGTGGTATATTCATAATGCTATTCACCCGTTAAACTGAGTGAGCTAGAGGTATTTGTTTCCATATGAATAAGTCTCTAAAATATTACACTGCAGAGTAACAAATACCATATGACATGCTTACATGAAATTTAAAACATGAAAAACAAGACTATATAATTCTCTGTCAATGTATACATATGTAGTATATGTGTAGTATACTTAGTATAAATACATGCTTAGGAAAATAAACAAATTCACAATGATGTTTACCATTAGAAGACAGGGGCATTGGGTATTCCAATGTGTTTGTAATATTTTACTACTTTGAAAAGTCTGAAGCATATCTGGCTAAATATTAAACTTCCAGTAGACAGCTGGGTTGTTAGTGAGATATTTTAGTTAAAAATGCATAGTACCGATTATAAATATCAACATCACATAAAAGGACTTTACGTTAAAAGCATGACTTTATCTAAGTTCACACTTCTAACTTAGAAAAACAGATTTTTCTTCTAAAGGACAGTGCTTTCTCCATGCAAACTGCAGCAGTGAATCCAAGCATTCAAGTGCTGTGGAAAATTTTTTGGGCAGTATGTTTTAATCAGCGTCTTCTGCCAATGATTTTTCTTTTCTTTCACATTACAAAGAATGCCAGTAGAGTGAGTGCAGTCATGTCGCTGTACTACATTAGTAGGGGTGAACCACAGAACCTGAGAACTGCCGGGGCAGGGTGGGGGGGTTAAATACACATTTTAATTTCGAGCAAAGAGTCCCTTGTTTCTGTGATGAATGTGATGTGGCATTTTCTGATTGGCAAGTGACCCATAGAAAGCACCCAGGGAATAATCATGTCACAGTCCAACTTCATAATGAAGTGTAGTTTTGTTTGTGGCCTTAATTGCATTTGTTGGAAGCTCAGTCCTTGATTTCCTAATCATGTCTGTGTTTTCACTTGCCCTATGCAAAAAAAAAATGAATAAGAGGAGGTATGTCTCCAAAGCAGTACAAATCTGGGAGATTTGTTTGGTACAGTAACAGTAGAATGTCTATCTTGTTATTTAACTGCTGTAGCCCTCCCAGGAAATAGCTGAGCCTTCTTATCATGTGGGCATTTTATTTTTTATTTTTTTAATGTTTATTTATTTTGAAAGAGAGAAAGAGCGAGAGCTCTGAAGGGGCAGAGAGAGAGGGAGAGAAATTCCCAAGCAGGCTCCGCACCATCAGCACAGAGCCCCATGCGGGGCTCCAACTCACAAACTGTGAGATCATGACCAGAGTTGAAATCAAGAGTTTGTCACTTAACTGACTGAGCCACTCAGGTGCCCCTGTCATGTGGGCATTTTAACTATAACTGAGAATGTGCCCTGTAAGCTAACTGCTGCTCACCTGATACTTCTCCCTAAACTGTGCCACTTCAACTGATAAATGGGTTGGTTTAAGGGTCTAGCTCCTTGGTCCAGCTTTATATACACAGATGCTTCACCCAACCACTCACTCTCCCTCCAGAATAACAGAAGGAAGTTTATTTTGCACCTCAATCAATTTGACAATAAATTTCATATTAAAAAAAAAGAAGTAAAAAATAAATACATAAGAATAAAAAAAAATTAAAATAACAGAAGGAAGTTTAAAAATAAGAGAATGTATATGAAATGCTTTGTATGCTGTAAACTGTTTTACAACGGTAATAAAACCATCCTGGATGTAGGGAAGAGTCACATTTATGGAACTCCATGTCCCTTCCTTTAAAGGAAAAGGGATGCTTGGCGGCTGCTGGCTCTTTGGAACATGAGGTTTCCTTCAAGGAGAGGTGGGTGGAAAGAAAGGGTATGGTGTTCACTCTCACCAAGCAAGCCCCAATTTTCTCACGAGGATGAACTATCACAAGCCCACAATCAGTGTCTGGCAAGCAGCAGGTTCCCAGTGTACCCGTGCTGATTCCAAAAGCATTATGCCACGCTAACGAATATAAGTGGGATGGGTAGAGGAAGAGCCCATCCTCAGTTAAGCATGGCAGACTGCGTGCAGAGACAATGTGGCTCCACCTGCAAACTGATCTGCGTCCACTTTCACAAGCACTTCTGCTGGGGGATGTCCTTCCCACCCCTACACCTCACCACCTCCACATAATTCTTTTAAAAGCTCTTTTCTAAGAATTAAGCAGATTGTTTGAGAAGAAAAAAAATGAAAACAAATGACGAACAGCAGAACATTCCGCAATCCTAGGAAGATAGTGCATCTAGAGGAAAACAGGTAATGCTGGTTAAGCGTTAAGTTGCCTGGGGCGGAAGAGGGACGGAGTCTAAGAAAGACGTGTGTGCACCTCTGTACCCTGTGAAGTGTGTTGTGATGCCATTTGACAAGCCAATTCAGTCATCTGAATTAATTAACTCCTCAAGAGTACCCATTCTCTAAAATGATGTCATTTTTCCTTAATTGAGACATAAATTAATGCATCAGGATTCAGAGAAGTTTGCCCTTATGAAATGCTAGTACCTAACGGAATATAGGAAAGACCCCCTTTAAGTCAAGGTTAAGACCATAGAATGTCCCCTGAGGGAAGGCAGGTTATTGTCCGGGCACTCTAAATTTCTTATAGGACAATACCTTTGGACAATAGTAGGTGATAGGAGGAGGAATTGTCGCTTATACCCAGTACGATAGCCTAGTTTCCCACTGGGGTTATAGAAACATTCATTTGAATATTTTCATTTCTTCAAGGTTTATGTAGACAAGCAAAGCCATAAGATACATCTTATCTTCCCGCCCCTCCTTTGCCAATCCTCTTTCTAGAACAGCACTCAGTTGCTTCCACCTGAAACCACCCTTCCTTGCCAACTAGTTTTCAATAATTTAATTGAGGCAGGGGCCAGAGGGGCAATACACAAACATTCAGACCACAGCAACAATGTGACAATTTATTTTCACCAGAAATAAAAGATCATCTTAAAAGTTCATAATGATCATAATGGCTATCATTGCTATCATTGTTCATCGCAAGAGGATGATTAGAGATAACAAGCTGATTTAAGATAATTTAAGGATTCACATTTTCTTCATTTCATAGAATATTAGTTAATAGTGTAAAATTGTTATCTATTAGGAACAATGATAACAATGTATGGAAATTTTCTACTAAAAGGCAGTATTGTAAGAGCAAAATCTGGACCCAGACTTCTTCATGAGCTCTGTCACCCTAGCAAGTTCTTAACCTGTTGTGCCTTAATTCCCTCAGTAGTATCATCAGGGCAATAATAATGCCTTCCCCATAAGGCTGTTAATCAACATAAAACAGGACAGTGTCTTGCACATAAGTGCTTCATCAACATTAGTTCCATCTTCTTTAAAGAAGCATTAACTTTCAGTTTAGAAGCAAAAACAGCTCAAAATCTATACGAACACTGGCACCATCTATGCTCAATATCTTTCTCTCAAGGGAGTCAAGTCACTTTAGAAGCTGATGATTTCTGTGGGGTCTAAAGTTTGACATTTAATAATGTCAAATGGATTCTTATCAAAAGACTCTCCGCGGTAATTGTCAATTTGTTATTCACAGCCCTGTCACTAGAATTTGTCCACATCTGGTAACACATGAACACTCCACTAGCAAATATATTTACAGAGGAAGCATGACACATTGAGTCTTTTCTTTCATGTAGGAAGACCACTTCCCCAGATTTAATTAGTTTTAACTGGAAACTACAGACATTCATGTAGAAATGTAAGGAAAGTTTTATGGGGTTGCAAATTCCTCAAGGAAGAGAAACGGTCACAGTTTAAAATATGCTCTAAAGCTAATTTTGCCACAATTTGAACCCCATCAATATATTATAATACTGCTTAAAAGAGGTTTAACTGGGGCACCTGTGTGGCTCAGTCGGTTAAGCGTCCGACTTCAGCTCAGATCACGATCTCGTGGTCTGTGGGTTCGAGCCCCGGGTCGGGCTCTGGGCTGATGGCTCAGAGCCTGGAGCCTGCTTCTGATTCTGTGTCTCCCTCTCTCTCTGCCCCTCCCCCGTTCATGCTCTGCCTCTCTCTGTCTCAAAAATAAACGTTAAAAAAAATTTAAAAAAAAAGAGCTTTAACTATTCATCCCTAGCTTCACCCTACAGAAGTGACAAAATTTAGAAAGAAACACAATTTTTAAAATTATTTTATTCACATGTTCCTGTTTTTTATGTCTCAGCTATTTCCATCCTGAAAATATTACTATCAGGAACTTTCCTTTCCCTTAGAAAAAAAAGCAAAGACTGCTATGGGAATAAATAAATGAAGTTGTCATTAGAAACTGCTAGATATCTTTTCCCATTCCATCTGTTGCCTTTTAGTTTTGATTGTTTCCTTTGCAGTGCAGAAGGTTTTTGTCTTGAGGTATCAATAGTTCATTTTTGCTTTTAATTCCCTTGCCTTTGGAGACTTGTCAAGTAAGAAATTTCTGCGGCTGAGGTCAGAGAGGTTTTTTCCTGCTTTCTCCTCTAGGGTTTTGATGGTTTCCTGTCTCATGTTGGGATGAGCACTGGGTGTTGTATGTAAGCAATAAACCATGGGAATCTACCCCCAAAACCAAGAGCACACTTTACACACTGTATGTTAGTCAATTTGACAATAAACTATATTTTAAAAAAGAGAAAGAAACTGCTAGAAATTCTAGAGAAGAAACCTGACTTACGATGCCAATTTTTATTAGGGAATTTTAAAATATAATTTTTCCTATAAGTTTCCCTCATATTACAAGATCACTTCTTCTATTTGGTGGGCCGCCTGAAAAAACAATCTGTGACTCTCTCTTCCTGTCCCCCCACCCAATTCCTTCCCTTTGGCCAGCGAGATCCTTGGAGGGAGCTTGTTTTGGGAATGAAAGCTAGGAACTTCAGTACTGGTCCCATCCTCTACCTTCATAGCCTTAAGCAATCACTCAACCTGTAAACTTAGTTCCTCAACTTAAAATTAGGGAATGGAGAGGGATGATCTTCAGGAGCCCTTCCAAATGCTGACATTCTATAAACGTAGTTTTTAGATGTCTTAATTAGCTGCCCTATATCAGCTAATACAGGAATCATATGTGTCCTTGAAATGTGTTTTGTTTGTTTTGTCTTGTAACTGAATCTATATGCCTTCACAATGATGAGGCACCTCTTCTGGGTCTTTCTTTCCAAATACTCCCCAGCCTCTTAGAATAATGGAGCATACTGCCCCCAGGAGAGCAGCAGTGTTTTGAAAGGAGATAGCCACATGGAAGGACAGAGAAAGATAAACAACATTTTGATATCAGCAATTTATTGTTTGCACAATTATTTTTATTAACTGAGTTTAATTTTTTCAGCACAAAATGCCCTGCATGAAACGGAAGCACTGGAAACTAAAAAGCTGCCTAACATTTATGAACCTCTAAAAGTGTGTCTAAGAATACTTTGGAAACTTGCATGCTCCCGGAGACAGCCTCAGAGAACCTAAGTGAGCTGCTCAAATGCCAGGCACAGTGAAGGAGAGAGTCTTGTGCAATGACTCCCCTGTTTCCAGCTTCTGCCTTCTCCTATCCTGGGGGTCTGGGAACACTGATGTTCTGTGGTTTGCACTCATTTTCTGTAACTGAGCTTTCATTGGCTTCCCCTTGGTCATACCTCATCTTGTACTGAGCTCCAATGACCAGATACAGATCTTCAGGTTCTCTCCTGAATTCACCCATTAGGCGTGTCTTTGTCCACCTCATTTTCATAACTTCCTGAAAAAAATGATGTCGATTCCCGGAAACTTGGGTAGCCATGTTTGCCTTGCCCGCCAAACCATTCAGCTATCGTAATCCTCCCTCTGAGACTTCGGTCCAAAGCTGTCTGGTTCTTGATGTCTATGCTACTCTGATAAAAGAGCATAAATCGCAATCAGTCTAACCCCACAAATTGTAGTGGTGTCTATGAGATGCCTGGCACTACATTAGGACTAGGGGTACAGTTAACAAGTAAGGAATTGTTCTTGTCTGAAGTTGCTAACAGTCGAGGGCCAGGGTTCTCTGTCTGTGGCCTCAAGGTCATCAGAGCTCCTGAAAAGCCACATGGACTTCAGGCCTTTTCAACCATCAGTTGTGGGATTTGAGGGTTTTTGTTTGTTTGTTTGTTTTTGCCTGTGTCTGTTTAACATCTTTCTTGAGAACACTGTGCACACAGTCTGTTTACCAAACATAATTCAATGATAAATTGAGATTGCAGTTTTGTCTGACTGCTTTGGAGAAGATTCCACTGTTAAATGGGGGCATGGTCATTTTCTTTTCTTTTTAATCTGTCCCCCTTTAAGGAAAATACTCTTAACAGTAGACTTGTGTTACATGATTGAAGTGTTGTAAGTCATTTGCTACATTGTCCCCAGATGGGAGATGCAAAATAGGGTGTTTGCCTGCAACTCCTCTTCTAAAACTTAGCCAACAAGTGGGTAGGAAATAGAGACTTCCAATTCTCTGGTTGTATTTATTTAGTTCATCTGCTTGCAAAATATTTCTGTATCTCATTTTTAAAAATATTATCCCAGGGAGAGATTGACAAAGAGAGTTACAAAATTACCACTTTATACATCAAGAAACTAAGCATATGTGAGTCAGAGGGCCTCCTGGGAGGACAGGTTTGTCAGCAGTGGCGTTGGCATGGGTAATAGAGATGTGACAGTTGTCTTGCCAGTCCTGCTTCCTGATCCTGCCCATTTTTTTCCTCATCCAATTCCATGAGCTTGGTGATCTGAGTGGCCTTTTGCTTCCCAGGCCCATCATCTAGATGTCCAAATGGTAAAGCTCTTGTTAATTTTTTTCATCACATTCTGCCAGCTTCTATGTGCAGCCCCAAAGATATCTTGATGGTTAGGCCTTCCCCATTCCCTGAGAAAGTGGTCAGACCCAAGGGAGAGCTCCCAGAGATGCTCTGAACTCTGTTCCTAACATTATTCTCAGGGACCTGAGGGGTGGGGGAGTCCTCAGAACTAGGAGTCTGCAAATGAACTCAGTAAATCTTATCTACATCAAAGCCAGACAAAATTATCACCTTCAGGAGAGAACCCAACAAGGCTCAGGGGTGGGCCAGTCCTAAATGTGCACAGTTATGTCCTTCACCCTTAAGCCTACCATTAACACCAGCCTATTGAGCTTACTGGCTACTGCCCTCCTGAATGCTCAGCCTATATCTATTGCCTCTTTGTCCCTGGTTGCCACAGGGGAGGAGTGGATGGAGAGAATAAGCATAGAAACAGGACTGGTACTGACCATGGGACATAGCTTCCAGAAAGAAAAAATAATTGGGATTGTGTGTGGGAGGTAACAAACCAAAAGGATTAATTGATCTAATTATGGTCCAAAAATACCAGAGGATTTCACAAAAGATTTCTTTTTTCATTGCTCACTTGGGTTTAGGGACCCATATATCGCAGTCTGACAGGGTCCAAACACACCATCTAATGAAAGTTGAATGTCTTTGCTCACAAAGATTGTACTGTTTAACATGGAAACGAAACATTTTGCTGTTAATATAAATCATTTCCTTCAACTTACTTTGCCTTTTGTCATTGTGTGGGTGGAAAGTAGAAGTAGGGCAAAGGATTCAGGACAATTAAAGGGTACAGGAAGGCACAGAAACCATCCAGAGTCTAGGCTGGCATCCTTCAGCTCCTATATCTATTCCTAACAGAGGTCACCCTATATTTCCTTTGCCTGCTACCCAGGGCTGGGATAGGGACAGAATCCCTTGTGGAAGCCAGCTAGGGGGTCCCTGCCAGCCTCTGTAGGAAAATAAACCACAAATCAAGAGGAGGGCATTTGCATTCAAGGAAGGAGATTCTTAGAATAGTTCCCAGTCCCATTGCAGAACCAAGTACGTCAAAACCAGATGATTTCATTTGTGCTGATTTCTGGAGAAGAGGGAGGAGAAAACATGTGATTTGCCACATTCTGAGGGATTTGCCAAAGCTTCTTCATCAACCATGCACATATCCACGACTCTTTTTAAAAAGTCTGCAAACCCCTTAAACAGTATGACAAGGGCAACATCAACACTGACTAGTAATTTCATCCTTTTAGCCCACTGGACACTATACAATGCAACTTCCAAACATTTATACCAAAGGAATTGCTTAAGTAATGGGCAAAGCTCCCAAAGAGCCAGACTTGCTAGTCTCATTAAGGCACAAGTGTCCAGGATCTGGCTGGCGGTGTGTGAGCTTGGGTCTATTTTTTCTTCTCTCCATTCCAAGTATCTATCACTCCTGGGCACACAGCCCACTGCATCTGGAAAGCACTTCAAGGGATCATGTTCTGTGATCATCTTCACCCTCACACCAGTCTTTCCAAATAATGGTAGCCAAGGAAATTTTAAAAGCACCTCAGTGGAGAGGCCACATAAACTCAGCTCTCAAGGCAGATAGCCACCACAGTGAGAATTAGCTTCGCAATGGCAGAAAACGCAATGAAAAAGCATTGCAATACTGTAGACTGGCTCCCGCAAAGCGTTCAGGCCATGTCGGAATTGCAAAGTAGAAGGGCTGGGTTTCTCTGCAGCTTTCGCTGGGAGTGCACTTTCAAAAGGGACAACGGTCTTCTTGGGTTGAAACAAGACTGGAAGACTCCTAAGAACACTTAGCAGAAGTGGAAAGGAAGCCACCACTTAGTGATGGTGATGCCAAGGTCGAGGTATCTAGAAAGTGTGGTGGTATGGCAGGATTACGTTTCTTAACGGATTGCTGCCTGATGAGCTGTGAGTAGGCCTCACACTTATTTTCCTATAATAGTAGCTTGATAAGAGTGGAGAGGAAATGAATGGCAAAGGATCCTACAGTACTAGTGGGTCCTAGAGGGCTCTCTTCTCCAAGCCCATCTTTAAAGAGACAAAACCTAGTGGTGATGGTTGGACAACTGTGAATGTGCTGTCACTGAATTGTACACTTAAAAATGGTTACAATGGAGCGTGCCTGGGTGGCTCAGTCGGTTGAGGGTCCAACTTTGGTTCAGGTCATGATCTCATGATTCACGAGTTTGAGCTCTGTGTCAGGCTCTGTGCTGACAGTGTGGAGCCTGGAGCCTGCTTCAGATCTGTGTCTCCCTCTCACTTCGCCCCTCCCCTGTTCTCTCTCTCTTCTCGCTCTCAAAACTAAATAAACATTTAAAAAAAATTTTTAACGGTTAAAATGTAAATGCTATGTACATCTTACCACAATTACAAACAAAATGCAAGTATGTAGAAATGAGACCATGTCGGGCAAAGCATGAGATGTTTTAGAGACCAAATGAGAGAACCAGAGGGCTCCATTCAGTGTGACTTTGGAGGCTGAACCAGAAGCACAAAAGAGCTCATTCTGGAATCACAGTAATTGTAGGAGATGAATACATTCTTTTTACTAATGTAAATCATATCCTTTGGCTTTTGTCATGATAGAGATGGAAGGTAGAAGTAGGGCCTAGGATTCAGAGCCATCATTGAGGGCAGATAGGGCTTCCAAGAAGATGTCTTCAAAAGAGTTTCCCTGCTCTCTACTACATTACAAAACAAAGATAAAACCAAAGCTATTCCCTCTGCTCAGCAAAAGTTCTTTGGGTAGGCTTTAGAACTGATTTTCTATTATTTCTATAATTCTATTATTCAAGGACGCCTGCTATCTGGTAGACTCGGCTGGATGAGGGACCAAGAAGCTTGATTCTGGCAGCAGGAATACCAGGAGACTGGACCTGGGCACAGCAAGTGAGCCTAGATAGACATATCATGTGGGAGTAGTGAGTCCAGAAATCAGGGCCATGAATATCAGGAAAAGGGCCATAGCCGAAGCAGGAAAGCCACAGTGGAACAGGGTTCCAAAACCAAGGCCTTTTTCGCCCAGGAAAGGGTCAAGAGCATCAGTCTACCTTACTAAGAAAGTAGTTCTCAAGTCCTGGAAAAACTCTGAAGGAGATGGGAGAGTTAAGAGAAACTTGGAAGAAGGAAGTATATGTGCCAGTTAATAGTAGCAGAGATTATATCCATATATGGAGAAAAGACTACACACCATGCAAAGTACTAAGCAAGACACATATATTCTATTTAATCCTCAAAGCACTTCAGGGAACGTATGACTGCTCCTATTTTGCCCATAAGAAAACAAGTTCAGGTTAAGAGATAATACACTTTGCTTGGTTGGACCTCTCATAGTCTTATTTGAGGGAGAAGCAAACATACCCTATGTTTCTCAGTGATTTTCAATGGGCAGCAAGAGTAAGACCACTTCAGCATTTTGACCTGGACAACCCTTTGCTATATAGGATTGTTCCACTATTACAGGATATTTTGCATCCGTGGTTCCCATACATTAGAAGCCTATGCACTCTTATCTCTATGACAACCCAGAATGCCTTCACTCACAGCAAGCCATCAGAGGACCACAGAAAAACCTCTATAGGCAATATTTATTGAGTAGGCATTCTGTATCAGGTACTATTCTAAATGCTTTACACACAATAACTTTTACTTCTCTTAACAATCATAAGAAGTAGGAATTGTTACTGTTTTCATGCTAGAGATGATGGAACTGAGGCAAAATGGTTAAGTAACATTACCCAAGGTCATGCAGCTAGTAAGTGGCTAAGTCAGAAATGAACCGATACAAGCCCAACTCTAGAGCCTAAATGCTCCCTTACTCCTTTTCTGATGCTAGATCCAACCTCTGACCCCCTCCAGCTCCGAGTTTTATTATTGTTGGTTGGGGGGTGGGTGCTGGTGGTTTCCTTTGTTTTGTTTAATGAACACTGCCCCCTCCCAAAGTGTTGATACCCTCTCTGATATCAACCTTGAAGACAGATTCCATTTTCCCATAATAGATATTTTTTCTCTATTGTTGAAAAATAGCTGCCAAATCATGTCAATAATCTGTTAACTTTTAAATTTACTTATACTTATTTCTTTAAACTGCTTTAAAACTGACCTCCTCTGAGTTTCAAAGATTCCTATCCTCCTTTGATTTCTAGATTTAGTGAATAGTTTTATGGATTTTTTTTCCATATTCTTTTGCTAAATTCACTTTTTGGGGGGATATATTCCATAAGATTTTCTATATTATCAATTATGTTATCAGTGAATAGAAACAGTTTTCCTTCTTTTCAAATGTACACGAATTCTTTGTCTTGTTTTTGTTGTTTTCTTTTCTTTTGTTTTTGCTTTGTTGTACTAACCAGAGCCTCCAATATAAAATTGTTTAGAAATGATGAGAGGAAACATTCCTGCTTTGTTACTGATCTTAAAGGGAAAGCATTCAATCTTTCACTATAAAGTATGTTGTCTGCAAATATTTTTTAGATGCCTGTTCATCAGGTTGAGAATGTTTTCTTCTATAACTAGTTTGCTGAGAGAGATTTTTAGTCATAAATGGGTGTTAAATTTTATCAAAGCTTTTCCTGCATTTATTAAGATAATTAATTGTATGGTTTTCTATTTTAGTCTGATTATGTGGTACATTACACTGATTGATTTGTAAAGTTAGACCAAAGTTGTGTTCTTGGATAAACCCCACTGATCATATTATCATTTTTTATATATAGCTAGATTTAGTATACTAAATATTTGTAAGAAGTTTTGAGTCTAACTTCATAAAGGATATTAGTTTTCTTGTAGTATATACCTCTGGTTTTAGTATCATAGTACTGATACTCCTATGAAATGTTTCTTCCTCAGGATGCCTGGGTGGCTCAGTTAGTTGAGAGTCCTACTCTTGATTTCATCTCAGGTCACGATCTCACAGTTCCTGAGATCCAGCCCCACATCAGGCTCCATGCTATGAGCAAGGAGCCTGCTTGGCATTCTCTCTCCCTCTCTCTCTGCCCCTCCCCTGCACATACTCTCTCTTCCTCCCCACCCTCAAAATTAATAAATAAGTAAACATTTTTTAAAAATGTTTCTTCCTGGGGCGCCTGGGTGGCTCAGTCGGTTGGGCATCCAACTTCAGCTCAGGTCACGATCTCGCAGTCTGTGAGTTCGAGCCCCACATCAGGCTCTGTGCTGACAGCTCAGGCCCTGGAGCCTGCTTTGGATTCTGTGTCTCCCTCTCTCTCTGTCCCTCCCCCACTCATGCTCTGTCTCTTTCACTCTCAAAAATGAATAAATGTTAAAAAAATTTTTTTTAAAAATGCTTCTTCCTTTTACTTCTCAAGGTATTTAAATGTAAATCTGGAATTATTTCTTACTTTAATATTTGATAGGATTCACCTGTGTAGCAATGTGGGCATGAAGTTTTCTTTATGGAAAGTTTTTAAGCTATGAATTCCTTTAGTTATGTAGAACTAGTGAAGCATATCTATTTCTTTTAAATAGAACCTTAGTAGTTTACTCCTTCTTTCTAGAAAATTTTCCATTTCATCTAAGTTGTCAAATTCATTTGGTTTAAAGTTGTTAATAACATTTTAAAATATATTTTAATGCCTATAGAATTTGTAGTGATGTCTACTCTCTCATTCTTAGTATTGATAATTATTTTCCCTCCCCCTCTTTCTCCTTTTTTTTTTTTTCCTTGAACAATATGAATAAAGCAGAGTTTCTCAACCTTGGTTCTATTGACATTTTGAGTCAAATAATTCTTTGTTGGGGGGAGCTGTCCTGTGCTAGCAGTTTTAACAGCATCCCTGGTGTTTACCCACCAGATGCCAATAGCAACTACATCCCTCCCAATTGTGTTGATCAAAAATGTCTCCAGACATTGCCAAATGTCCCCTGGTGTGGATGGAATCACCCTTTGTTGGGGATCACTGGGCTACAGCTTTATAGATTTTTGTCATATTGATCTTTAAAAATGTATCTTCTGGTTTTTCATTTCACTGCTTTCTGCTCTTTATAATTACCTTCCTCTTATTTAGCCTGGGTTTAATTTTTCTAGCTTCATTAGTTTAAGATCTTTCTTTTTAATGGAAACCAATTTGACAATAAATTTCATATATTGAAAAAAACTAATATGAGTATTTTATATATATATATACTTATATATTATATATATATACTTATATATGTATAAATATACTCTCTTGGTACAGCTTTAGTTGCATCTATAAATTTTTACATGTTATGTTTTTTGTTTTCATAAAGTTCATATTATCTCATAATTTCCTCTTGGATTTCTTTAACCCAGGGGTCTTAGTCTGTTTTCGCTGCTATAACAAAATACCATAGACTTGGTGTCTTGTAAACAACAGAATTGTTTTTCACAGTTCTGGGGGCTAGAAGTCCACAATCAGGGAGCAAGCCTGGTTGGGTTCTAATGAAGGCCTTCTACTACCAACTCTCTGTGTCCTCACAGGGCTGAAGGAAGTAGGGATCTCTCTGGAATTTTTTTCTTTCTTTTTTTTTTTTTAATTTTTTGTTAACGTTTTTTTAATTTATTTTTGAGGCAGGGAGAGACAGAGCATGAACAGGGGAGGGTCAGAGAGAGGGAGACACAGAATCTGAAACAGGCTCCAGGCTCTGAGCTGTCAGCACAGAGCCCGATGAGGGGCTGGAACTCACAGACTGCGAGATCATGACCTGAGCTGAAGTCGGCCGCTCAACAGACTGAGCCACCCAGGCGCCCCTCTGGAATTTTTTCTAATGACACTAATCCCATTCATGAGGACCCTGCCCTCATGACCCAATCACGTCCCAAAGGCTCTACCTCCTAATACTATCACACCAGGCATTAGCTTTTCAACAGATGAATTTTAAGGCAACCCAAACATTCAGACCATAGCTTAGGGGTTAGAGTGTGCTCTCTAATTTTCAAACATTTGGAAACATTGTCCAGTATCTTCCTGTTACTGACTTTTAACTTAAATCCATAGTGACAGCCATATTTTTTATTATTTCAATTTTCAAAGAGTTTTCAAGAGTTGCTTTTATCTCAGCATAGTCTATTTTAGTGAGTGTCCCATGTGCACTTGAAAAAATTGTGTATTCTGCTGGTGTTTGGTGGAAAGTTCTGCAAATAGCAGGTCTATTTGGTGATCTTCTTATAAAGTCGTCGATTTCAGTACAGATTTTCTGTTTATTTGTTCTGTTCATCAGCAAGTGAGAATAGCTATAATCTCTGTATCATTGTAGACTTGTCCACAATATCCCTTTCTAGTTCTACCAATTTTTGTTTCCTGTATTTTACATTTTTGGTATTATGGACATACACATTTGGATTTTATCATCCTGATGAATTTACCTCACTAATCATTATGATCTCTATCTTGATAATAATTTTCGTTCTGAAGAAGTCTATTTTGTCAGATATTACCAGAGCCACTATAGTTTTTTTTATAATTGGGTTTGCACTTTAAAGCTTTTTTCCATCTCTTTACTTTTAAACTATGTGTGCCTTTATATTTTAAGTGGGTTTCTTAACAGACAACGTATAGTTGGGTCATGCTTTTTAAAAATCAAAAACTGACGATCTGTATCTTTTAATTGGAGTGTTTGGGACATTGACATTTAATGTAACTATTAATACAACTGGTTTTAAATCTACAACCTTGCTCTTCCTTTCTGTTCATGCCATCATCTCTCCCGTTTCTGGTTTGTTTGTTAGTGGATTTTTCTCCTGTTTACAGGTCCTATTTTCCTTCTGTCAACTTTGCTAATTTTTGCTTGGCTTCTAGACACTGAATCTGAAGGATTTTACATAGTAGGAAGCTAGACTATCATATTCTTTTAAATAGTATTACACTTTGTCCTGGTGTGCACATAAGATCCTTGAGAGAAGTTTGATCATTTTGAGACTTATTTTTAGATTGTCTGGGAGTAGATAGAGAGCAGCCTTTACTCTGGGCCTAATTTATCCCCACTATTTTGTTAATGCCTTTCTGAGAGCCCTACACAATACCTTGTGCATTATATCTTTCCACTCTAGCTGCTGAGAACACAGACTATTCTTAGCCCTCTTTGAGCTACAGAAATTGTTTAGCTTACTGCTTTCAAATGGTTCTTTCCTGCACCTTGAGTAATTTTCTCTCACTCATGTACAGATTAGGGTACAGGCAAGAACTCAGAAAGATCCCTCTGCAGAGTTTATTCTGTGTGGGGTGGGGGAGGGGGGATGCTAGGTCAGTAATATGTGTCTAGCAACTTCCTCTATGATACTCCTCCCCCAAAATTTCTAGCTGATTTATTCTTCCTGAAATCCAATCTCCAATATCTCTCTGATGAACTCAGTGAAACTGAGAAGTTCTTTTTGGTTCCTCTGCCTGCTGTGCATCCTGGACCTCAAAACTCCCTTTGGCCATGAACTGGGGCAGTTGTAGGCCCAGCTTATTGTGTTTCCTTTCAGAGATCAGAATTCTGTACTGCCTGTTTTATGAATGTTTTTAAACTGTTATTTCATACACTGATGCCAGTTTTCTAGCTGTGTAGAGCAAGAGGTAAATCACTGAATTAATTGAATGTGTAAATCTATCACCTTCATTTTAACAGGTTATTTTCATTAAATATACAGTTCTGGTGGTGATTACTTTCTTTCTGATTTAAAGATGTCTTTTTACTGTCTTCTAGATTCTATTGTTTCAGATGAGAAAAGAGTGCCCATTTGTGTCATTGTTCCCTTGTGCATAACTTGAAAATTTTCTTGGGTTGCTTTCAAAATGCCTTTATCTTTGATTTCAGGCAGTTTGATTATGATATTTTAGGCAAACTTTTCTTCGCATTGATCTTGTTTATAGTTTGCTGAACATCTTGAGTTGTAAATTTATGCCGTTCCCTAAATTGGCAGAGGTTTTGGTCATTATTTCTTCTAACATTTTTTACTGCCCTAATCTCTCTGCTTTACTTCTGGGATTCTAATTTCATGTATGTTAGACCTTCCGATATTGTCCAATAGGTTACGGAGGCTTTGCACATTTTTTTGCATTTTTTTTTCTTCTCTGTTCCTCAGATTGTCTGCTTTATAAGAAACTTTCTTCTGGGGCACCTGGGGGGCTCAGTCAGTTAAGCATCCAACTCTTGGTTTTGGCTCAGGTCATGATCTCATGGTTCATGAGCTGGAGCCCTGCATTGGGCTCTGTGCTGACAGTGTGGAGCCTGCTTGGGTTTCTTTCTCCCTCTCTTTGCCCCTACCCTGCTGATGCTGTCTCTGCCTCTCTCAAAATAAATAAATAAACTTGAAAAAAAAAAAAAAAGAAACTTTCTTAACATTCACTAGCACTTTCTTCTGTCATCTCCAATATCCTGTTAAGCTTATCCAGTGGATATTTTATTTCAGATATTAATGTTTCAGTTTTATTATTTTAAGTGTTATTTTAAAATTTTTTTATTTCTCCTCTGACATTCTCTATTTATTCACTTACTTGAACATACTTTCCCTAACAGCAGTAAGCCCGGTTAGAAAGCTCCATTAAAGTCTTCGCTAATTTCAACATCTAGGTCATCTTTGGGTTTGCTCCACCAGTTGCCTTTATTTGAGTCCTCGTCACATGTTCTTATTCTTACACATGTCCACTAATTTTGTATTATATCCCAATATATCAAATGAAATGTTGTAGAGGTTTCAGATTCTCATAGCCCTTCTTTAGAATATTGAATTTTGCTTTATCAGGCAATTTTCTCGACTGCACTCAAATATAAATTCTATATTTCCTGTTGTGTGAAGCAGCAGAAATCTATTTTATTTCTTTCAGCCTCAGTTGGGCTGCTTGGAGCCTGCCCTAGTGTTGTTCAGGGATCAGTCAGGGATTTAATAGAAACGTTAATACACAAAATCCAGGGATCTGCCTCTAGGTTTCTCCTTTCTGAGATTTTCTCTCCAGTTTCTAGCTGCTATAGTACCCCTGAAATTAGTTCACTGATTCTTCAAGCCAGTAGGACTAGGGACTTTCTGCCACCTCATCTGGAATAGACTTGGGTCTGCTTTCAGGAAAAAAGTTAAGACAAAATGACATTTTGAATCCTATGACATTTCTTCCCTCCAAGTATAGTCTGCTATCAAGTTTCTGCCTGTCTTTTTTGCTCTCCAGTGCCTTTGGGTAGTTGTTATATTGTCCCCACGGTTCATAGTCATTTGAAGGATACTTGGTCCAATAGGAGCTTTCTTCCATTACCAGAAACTAGCATCCCATTGCTCTGGCTTTGGATTCTTTAATATACAAATACAATGCCTTATACTTGTCCATCATAAAACAATTTTTCTGTTCATTCTCACAGATAAATCCAATCTTTCATAAATTCATCTATTCTCACCTCAACTACCCAAAATGATATCATCATCCTCAAATACGAATATTTTGCTGTGTTGTCTCTTCTCCAAATCATTTATTAATTCATGAAGTCCCTATAGAACTCTCTTATTTACTGATTTATATTCAGAGAAACATTCATTTATTTACACCCTGTGCTCCTATCTCTAAACTTCATACAAAGTAAAATAGCCTCTTCACTACACCATGACCAGATTTTAAAAGTAGCTTGTATGGAATCTTGTCAACAGTCTTTTGAAATTCTCATTAGACTATATCAACTCATGCCTTTTCAGCTCTTTAAGGACACCAGTAAATTATTAATAACATTATTCAAAATGTTCCTTTGAAGAACACATGTTGCCTTGTAGGTTATTTTAAGAGTTTGATAGCTCAATCCTTTATTAATTATAACCTAGTATCAGTTTGTCTGGATTGGAAATAAATGTAATAATTTAAAGCCTTTGGATTCTTCCTGGAATTTTTTTTAGCTAAGATTATATTTATATAATCTGCTAGTCTTCTGACATGGGAGTCATAATATGTCAAACTTAAATTTTGGCCCACACCCTTGCTGTCATACCTCAGTTGCTTTAAAAGTGTGATCTGAGCTTGGTGATTTAAACTAAATTTATTTTGCTAATAATGAACTAATATTTATTGTACATGTATTACATGCCAGACAATGTTCTAAGTGTATGATCTCATTTTTCTCCTCCAATAACCCTATAAATTAACTATATTCCCATTTAGAGATATAAATCTATTGGATCACATCTTAGGTATTGACCACCATTTGGCCTAATGCTTCCTTTTTTTTTTTTTTAATTGGAGGAAATTTTGGAACTGCACACCTTCTTTTTTGGTATGTCTTTTTTTAATTTCTTAATTTTTTTTTTTTTTTGAGAGACAGAGCATAAATAGGGAGGGGCAGAGAGAGAGGGAGACACAGAATCCGAAGCAGGTTCCAGATTCTGAGCTGTCAGCACACAGCCTGATGTGGGGCTCGAATACGTGAACCACAAGATCATGACCTGAGCTGAAGTCAGACGCTCAACCAACTGAGCCACCTGGGCACCCCAAAACACAAGGTTCCTTGATGCATTATTTAAACTAGTTCTATAAGAATAATACAAGTTTCCCCCCAGGCAGAGAGGACTTTAAATAGCAGGAGAAGCGGGAAACACAAGAGGTTGTCACTTAAAAAAGTGGAAGTGCTGAAGCTGGCAGAAGAGATAGACTAGCATTTTGTAGGATAATAAATCACATTTTATTACTCTTAGAGCTTCATTCATTAATGTTTGAATAAAACAGTCATGTTGTACAATTTTTTTGTGTGTGTTTCTTACTCAATTTACCTGCCCCATATGTCTGTCTTTTTCTTTTCCCATTTTGGTCTATAGTGGTATTTTTTCTGTCATTCTGTTTAAGGTATCCCCTTGGGCTCCTTCTCACTCTTGAGATATCTTCTCATTTTTTCAAACTTTGCTTTTAGTTGAAGAGTTTCGTCCTTTAAAAAATATATATTTTCTTTTTCCCTCCTTCACGTTTCATCTGCTTAGCCAACTGTGACTCATTTTCATTTTTTGTGTTTTTAATTGCAAGCTTCCTCCCATGGTGCTCTTTCTGTTCCCCTCATAATTTTCCTTTATCTCTTCACAATTTATTTTCAACTTCCACAATTAACAGGCTTGTTATGATTTCTCCATAGTGGGATCCTTTTCCTTTCTTCTTTCCTTAAACTTCCATCTTTCAATCTGGTAATGCGCTGAGTTGAAACAGGATTTCAACGTTGTTTTTTTTTGTTGTTGTTGTTTTTTTTGGGACAGACAGAGACAGAGCATGAACGGGGGAGGGGCAGAGAGAGAGGGAGACACAGAATCGGAAACAGGCTCCAGGCTCCGAGCCATCAGCCCAGAGCCTGATGCGGGGCTCGAACTCACGGACCGCGAGATCGTGACCTGGCTGAAGTCGGACGCTTAACCGACTGCGCCACCCAGGCGCCCCACAGGATTTCATTGCTTTCCACTACTTCAGTCATTGCCCTGCTTTTCAAAAGCAGGTCTTTGAAATTACCTGCTTCTATTTGCAGGCTATAATCCTCCCTTCAGCATAGATAAAAATGTGACAGGAATAGCTAGAAGATATTAGAAGTTGCCTACGTTAATCACAAAGGCTATCTGTAACAAAAGCACATCTGAATGTAAGGATGGGAGTGTAAGACCTCCTGCTGATTAAAGCAATATATCTATGTGGTAGAAGGGAGCAGAAAATCCTCTCTATCAAGGATATGAAAAATGAGGTGGAGTTGTTTTTATTTTTGGTGTCCTGGAGCTATAAACCATTGAAAACAAAAGCAATGTTGAAATCAACATTATTTCAAAAATGTTTTTACAGTCTTACTGCCTTCCTTTGGAGGTGGCACTTTATACAACCTTGTATTTGTTTGGTTCTTATTTCCAAAGTGTTTTTAATATCATCTCAGTTAATTCTGTTAATTACTCTGAGAAAAAAGGACGTCAGGGAAAGGTATGGGGTTTCACTTGTCTGGCATAATGTTAACTATTTAATAGCAAACAAAGATTGGAATCTATGTCTGTTGAGTTGTGTACTTTCTCAGCTTTCATTTCCCTGCCACTCTCCCCATGCTACCTCCACCTCTCCCGGTTCTAAATTTCTGTTTTTCTCTCCTTTTATAATTCCTAAGATCTTTCACATTCGTTGCTAGGATGACATGTAATGGAGGGAGAAGAAAGTAGTCATCAGTTTCCTGTATGCGAATGAAATTGGCCATAGATAGTCTATGTAGTTAAGTTTCATTTGATAATTATTCAAGGTCAAAGTTAGTTCCTGTTCCTGAGGGTTTCCTTAAAAAAATTTAGCAGACAATAAATTTCATATTAAAAAAAACAAAAAAACAAAAAAACCCAAAAAACAAAAAAAAAAATTTAGAGAGAAAGGACAGAAGAATCAAGGGTGGAAATGATAGGGAAGACAGTTTGGCAGGAAGAAAGACTAGGAGCCCCACATGGGTAGGAGGCTGAGGGACAGGAAACATTTAGCCATCCTTCTTGTTTTTACCTCCATGGCCCCTCATGGTATCAGTGACACCTGTGACCCTCTGCAGTTTCTGGACAATTCAGGAGTCCAACTTGTGCTTCCCTTTGCTTCCTTGTGGAGGGAACAACCGAGCGTTCCCAAAAGGCTTCTTTTCTTTATCACAAGCATTCAAAAAGTGTTCCAAAGTGCTCTCAAGATGTTCTGGTTTATGTCAGCTGCCTGGTATACTTGCTACAAAGCCTCATGGACTCAGACCCTGTGTTTTTATGAAAATACTCACAATCCATTTTTCCCTACCATTATCAAGTTTGTGCTCAAGGTCACCCATTTCACTGCTCACCTTTAGCTTCCATTGTACCTGACATAGTGGTGAAGAGGTATGAGGGAGCTCTGGGCTTGTCCCTAGGTAAAGCAGACACAGTTCTGTTGCAGAGCATCACTTTGCTTAGCGTCTTATAATTGTTTTGTCATCTGGTAGGCTTCCTCACTAATGGCTTCAATTGTAGGCATTTTTGTTATCAGCCTCTGGTGGGGGTGAGGCAGTGTGGGAAGTGGATAGGCGTGGAGGCATAACTGAGCATATATACTCTTTGTCTACTTAATCCTGTAAAAATTTGATAGCCCCATTGCACTAATTGATAGGAGAAGCCAGCTGGATAGCACAGTGTCTGTGGTCTGTGGTCATAATTCTTGGTCCAATCTAAGTTGATGAAAACTTCTCCTAAAAATATTTAGTTCTAAAGCTAACTTGAATAACAAATCTGGTGTGAAATAGATCTTATCCTGTTTCCCCGCCATCAGTCATTTTTCAGATTTCATCCTGGAATACAAACATGCTGGTTAAATTTAGTCTAAGGAGAAGCACTACATGTGCTTAATGGCCAATAGCACTTTATGTGGGGAAATTCTGCTTTCTGCCACCCTCTGTGGCCCAGTAAATGGCTAAGTGAGCTGCCTTTTCCATAGGCAACAACTCTTGCTAATGCCTTTCCAAAGAGCCACAGAGAGCAAGAAAAGTATATCGTGAACATTATTGAAAATAAACTGGTTTTTGAGACAATGAAAACATTTTATTTATTTATTTAAATTAAAGCAGATGGGTAGTGGCCTGCTGTTAATCCACATTGTCCACGAAATTGCTTCAATTTGATATTCATCCATTGATATTTCATCCTGATATTTCATGTCCATTGTCCCTATTTTAAAATGGTCAGCTTCAACTGCCTATTATGGTCCAAAAATTAACCAAGTACATTGTATTGCTGTCATTTACACATAGCCAGCAGCCTCAGTTAGCTAAGCCACTTGATCCCACAGAGTAGTCAGAGCTCAGAAGATGGTATTCTCTTTGATAATGAAACCATGTTGTGCTCTGAGATTTGCTAATGGGAATAGAGTATTTGCTAGGACCAAAAAAGCTAAAATTGAAAAACTTCTCATGACAAGTTAGAAGTCAGCCTGTGCAGTCCCTTAAAGTACAGCATGTACATACATTCCATCATCCCTGGCATCAGCTTGACAATGAACAAGGAAGAAATGACTGATTCACACAGGTTCCAAGTGGTTTTGTAACCTGATAGTGATCATTTCTAGAATCATTTTTAGCCTCCACAAGTCTGAGATGTGTGAAAAGGCATATAGAAACACCTTCATTTTCAAAATAAAATCTTGGTACTATTTTTAAAATTATTTACTTATTTATTTATTTATTTTGAGAGAGAGAGAGAGTATGAGCGAGGGAGGAGCAGAGACAGAGAAGGAGAGAGAGAATCTCAAGCAGGCTGCATGCTGTCAGTGCAGAGCCTGACGCAGGCTCTCATGAACCATGAGATCATTATCTGAGCTGAAATTAAGAGTCAGACACTTAACTGACTGAGCCACCCAGGTGCCCAAAAACTTAGTTCTATTTTTTTACACTAAACTGGTGAAATTAAACTAATGGCTTACATTAAAGTGTCATCTTTTGCAACTGGCACAAAATTTAAAAGTGCTCTAAACATCTCTCTAGATATCTAAATATCTTAAAGTGTTCTAACTGCAGTCCAAAATAAGTGACTACATAAGAAACCCTGCACCTCAGAAATGAAGATGTAAACATTTATTTGTGGTACCATAATAAGGGACGTACAGATACATTTTCTAAGTGTCCCTAGAGTTGTACTTATCAGCACTATTATTCATTTATAATTATTTCTAATTAAGTAATTATAAGCTGTATTTACATACACGCTTTTCTTTTCTTTTCTTTTAGAAAAAGATCATCCAATCACATAACTAGATGATGAAGAATTTAATTTACACAGTATCTATTAAAGAAATCTTTTTTTTTCTTTTACAAAGTACATTTAAATTAAAGATTGATAAATGGAATGAAGTGGAGAAATTATGGTTTTCAACAGGCTTACACTAAAAATCCAAAAGATCCTTTGCAAGAAAGGAATTGCTAGACCTGGAAACAAAAGAAAAACTAAAAGAATCCTAAACCTTGCAGCTTTTATTTTGAAAGGATAAAAACTGCTTTGAAAATCAAATATTTTATTCTTAAGAGCCTGAAACATTTTCAATAAGGAAATAATTTTCAATTTTCTATTAAATAAGAATCATAGGAGTGGTGTTTAAATTATGTAAAATTCTGGATTAGTGGAGTACAAATTAAAGAGGAACTATGGTAAAATAGAAACAGATTGTACAAGTTTAGGTTTAGAGGTACTTCAAACATTCAGCCACAGAGCAGGATTTTGGAACACGCTGTGATTATTGACGATGTGGGTAGCGGCTGTCTCCTGAGTTTGGACGGGGCTACACGTCTGGGTTGCCAGAGCTTCATGTCTCATAGTATGCCATATTGAAATGGCTTAGCAATCTTTCCCCAGAATTTAGTGTGAGAGGAAGATAAATTGGAACTTCAGAGCAAAAGTGAGCAGCTGAGTTTTCGTCATGGGAGAAAGGGAAGATTTATAACTGGACACATATGATAGTCATTTATTTTGTTATTAATGCTTTTGAACCTAAGTGCATCTAGCATTGCAGATATCACACAAGGAAGGGGCCATGCTTTGGGCTGAAATGAGCTCAGAGAAAGAATCCAAGGATTTCTCTGGTAGACCTGAATACTCTGGGCAAGCTTTTCCCATCACTCCTTATTTATTCCCACTTTGGCCTCCTTTATCATTCTGTTATGGGCTACATATATTCACTGATTCACACAAGCACATATTATGGAATTTAGGAAGAAAATAACACCTCAGATCCCAGTCGGTGTCTGAGCTAACTGAAGAATAGGGTAGGACCCCAGTGGACAGAGGTCAAGAGATCTGATTTAGTAACAATAAAGCCATTTGTTCACTAGAGTTTAGGTGTAGCCAAAAATGAGCTTGATAACATTTTTTGAATTAGACATTCACCCTCAGAACATAAGCTTTCTGCAGGAAGGAGTCTTCTCAAAAAGAAAGTAGAAGTCCAATTTCACCTCTCAAACTCATCCATCCCATAAATGGTAAAGACATTTCAGGAGGGTTACTTTACTGCAGTGGTTTTCAAATGTGTTCCAGGTCCTGGAAAGTCCACAGACCTTCTCAGGAATCCACAAGGCTCCTTTTACTTAATAAAATATATTCATGATTTTCCATGAATTAATAGGTTTTTTTTAATGGTTTGTTGTTTTTAATGAAGAGTTTTTCATTGTATGGATGTACCAGTTTCTTACCCACTTACCCATTGAAAGACACCTGAATTGACTCCAGGTTTGGACAATTATGAAGAAAGCTCCTATGAACGTTCCCATATGAATTTTTGTGTGAGCCCAGTTTATCATTTTTTTTTCTTCCTCGCATGGTGCTTTGGTGATATATTTAAAACTCTTGGTCAAATCCACTGTCACACAAATTCTTTTCGCTTTTTGGAGGGAGGGATCTGTAATGTTGGATTTTACATTCATATCTACAGTCTTGTTTAAGTTTCTTTTCACATGAGGTGTAAATTAGAAGTCAGTCTGGTCCTTTTTCATGATAAGGATGGGAGTATGTTTCTTGCAGTTGGTTACATCTTAATGTGAAAACAAGTCTACAAAATTGTTTGTTTGTTGTTGTTGCTGTTGTTATTTTAATCCAGGAAAATACAGTTACTTTCCTTTTTTAGCACTTTCTTGGGTTTTTCTAAAAATTTTATTGAGATAACTTTCACATATGAAAATTATATATATTTAAGGGGGTTGATATATATATTTTTATATATATATATATATTAAAGGGGTTGATGTTTGGATACAAATATGCATTGTGGAAAAATCACCACAATCTAGCTAAATAACTTACCCACTATCTTTCGTTATCATTACGTGTATGCGTATGTATTTAAAAGATTTAATTTAAGATCCATAAATTTATGTTATTTATGTCAATAGGCAACATTGTTATATTTGTTATATTTAAATAACTTTAGTAAATCGTTAATTATTTTTTTAAATCGTTAATTATTGTTACATTTAAATATTGTTATATTTGTTATATATTATTATATTTAAATAACTTAGGTAAACAGTTTAAAAATAATTCATTTATAATTTCTAATGTGGGGTGACTTCATTTCCTTCCAGACTGAAGTAATAGGGAGATATATACCCTCCCACATTAAATAATTTTTTTAAAAAGACAAAATATATGAAACAATGGTTTTAGACACTGGACAGCCAGTCATGTCTGGCACATGACTATGGCCTGAAGAGAGGGAAAATAAACAGAGTCAAACAATTGCCCCCTCTCACTTCCTAGAGCATTTCCAGGCTTCCAGGTAAAGAAAGAGAAACCTACATGACGTCTAGTCATCTTTTTGAGTTGAGAAAGTACAGCTGGCAGTGTAGGAAGGTCAGGCAACTAAAGTTCACAGGGAAGAGTGGTGGCGAGAGACCTGTACAGAGACTGAGCACTGGAAATATTCAGAGAGCCCCCTTAAGACTCCAGCTGGGTGCCAAGGAGTGCATACATAAAAGAAAAATACACAATGCTGGGAAAGAACTACCTGAAAGGAACACTCAGAATAATTGGCTCACACGTGGCTAGGATAGTTTGGGTTTCCCTGTGTCAGAGTGGAAAAAAAGCCATGTAACATGCAGGACCCCAGATAGACAGACTACTCAGAAGGGCATGGTCTCAGGGCGCCTGAGTGGTTTAGTCGGTTAAGCATCCAACTCTTGATTTGGGCTCAGGTGATGATCTCACAGTTCATGAGTTCAAGCCCTGCATCAGGCTATGCACCAACAGCACAGAGTCTGCTTGGGATTCTCTCCCTCTATCTCTTTGCCCCTATACTGCTGGCTCGCTCTCTCTCTCTCTCAAAATAAATAAACTTAAAAAAAAAAAAGTGCATGGTCTAAGTTGTGAGGTGGTAAAATTAGCCCCAGACTAAAAGCTGTTTTTGTCTTGCTAAAAAAAGCTGAAAAGTATACCTCAAAAGAATCAATCTATTTATAAGTAACTTTACCAAGTCTCAGAATAAAGCTCAAAAATATGTTAAAATGTATCAGACTGTCCAGCATCCAAAAAGGTAAAATTCATAATTTCTACATCTAATAATAAATGACTGGGCACGCAATGAGTCAGACAATCTGACCCATATTGAGGATGACAGCATATTTCTCGTCAGAAATAATGCAACTTGGAATTCTTTACTGAGAGAAAATATCTTTTAAAATAAAGGCAGAATAAAGACTTTCTCAGATATACGAAACCAGAACATATTCACCATCAGCACACCTGCATTGCAGGAAACAATAAAGTCCTTCAAGCACAGGGAAAGTAATACTAGAGGGAAATAGGGATCTACATGGAAGAGTGAATAGCACTGGAAAGAGTAAATATGTGGAGATATATACATGTATATATCTATATATGTATATATATATATGTATGTGTATATATACATATATATATTTTTCTAAACTTTATACACACATATATATATATACATATGCTATATACATATATATATAATATATTTTTCTAAACTTTAATATCATGGTTAAAGTAAAATTAATAACAATTTATAGTGGGATTTGTACCAAATGTAAAATCAAAATACATGAGGTAGGGGGATAGGTGAACTGGATAAAGGGGATCAAGAGTACACTTATCCTGATGAGCACTGACTAACGTATAGAATTGTTGAACCTTTATACTGTATACCTGAAACTAATATAACACTGTATGTTAATTTTAATTCAATAAAAAAAAGAAAAAAAATCTTTTTAACTTCTAGAGCTAACCTAGCATTAAGAATAGCTCGTTTCATAACGTGAACTAACAGAACCTGGAATATCAAATAAAGGCTACATGAAAAATGTATCAAATATTCAGCACCTAGAGTATACAGCACATAGTACTAATGGAAGTGAGTTTGGGATTAGAGGAAAACTGGATTGGATGTACTATATATTTGTCACTTCAAATTATGTGTGATGGTCTGAATATTTCATTCTTATAATCAGCAAAATACTTTAGGTATGTGTCAGAGAATTTAACATTGACCTCACTACCACTTAAAGTTATTAAAAGTTTTCCTGAGGAAAGGAAACGCATGGTGATACGAAGACACAGACCGGAAGAGGGAAAATGGAGGTATACAGCATAAGGGTCTTATAATGTACATGAGTTTATATATTACTTGAAGATAGATGATAAAGAAACAAAGACCTCTACTATCAACCCTAAGGCAACCATTAGAAAAACAGAAAAGGTATAGCCAGTATATTAGTTTCCTATTGCAGCTACCACAAGTTACCACAAACCCAGTGGCTTATAACGACGCAAATATATTGTCTTACAGCTCTGAGGTCAGAATTCTAAAATGGGCCCACAGGGTTAGTTTTCTGGAGGCCTTAAAGGAGAATCTCTTCCCTTGCATTTTCTGGCTTCTAAAGTCCGTCTACATTTTGTGGTCCGTGTCCCCTCCTCCATTTTCAAAACAAGCAGTAGAGTTATCTCTTCTCTGACCTGCCTCCCTCTTCTAAGGACTCTTGTGATTACCTCAGGTTCACCCAGATAATCCAGGATATGCTCTCCATCTCAATATTCTCAACTCACTCACATCTGCAAAGACGCTTTTGCCACATAAAGTAACAGATTTTGAGGATTCGAATGTGGACATCTTATTATTCATGGTCACTATTAGCCTACCACAGCTAATAAACCAACAAGGTAGATAAAAAAGGAATAATTAAAAAAATCTATTAAGCCAAAAAAGCAGGAGAAAGGGAAGAAAAATGAACAAAGGACATTTTGGGGAAATATAAAACAGTAGCAAAATTGTAGATTTAAGCCCAACCGTAACAATGGTATTAAATGTCAACACTCCAGTTGAAAGGCAGAGATTTTCAAATTAAATAAAAAAGTAATATACAACGATATGCTTGCATATAGCATATATACAATATACAGTATATTGCATATAGAATCCCACTTGAAGGGTAAAGACACAAATTCGAGGTAACAGAACAGAAAGAGATCTATTGTGTTAGCGCTAATCATAAGAAAACATTATCATTTCCTAATGAGAAACAGACCACTTCCTCAAAAGGATGCAAAAATCCTAAATGCTTATGAATCTAGTAGAGTTTCAAAATGTATGAAGTAAAAAACTGATAGAAATAAAAAAGTAGACTGATCTACGATTATAGACAAAAATATCAATATCCCTCTTTCGATATTCAATAAAATAAAGGGTAAGAAAGAAAGGATAGAAAAGACTTGAAAAACACTATTGTCCAACTTGACATAAGCAACCTTTATAGAATATCCTAATTAATAGCAGTAAAATGCACATTTTTGGTGGTGCGCAAAAAGAAAAAAAAGAAATAAAAAATACTAAAAACCATTTTAAATTGAATGAAATTAAAAACATATTATATTTTGATAAAATTATCATTATATTTTGATGCAGTGATAAGAAATACAAAGTACTAATATGCTTACATTAGGAAAACCAGTGACTTAAGCTTCCAGCTTCACAGATTAGAAAAATAATAGTAAATTAAAGTTGAATTAAGTTAAGGTAGAGAAATAACAAAGGTGAGAGAGCACATATCAATGAAATTGAAAACAGAAAAAAACATACAGTAAAATAATAAAAATAAAAGTTGGTTCTCCGACAAGATACATAGAGCTGACAAATCTCTGAACAAACTGATGATGATATAAAAAAAAGAGATCCAAGTTTCTATTATCAGGGATCAGAAGAAAGCATATCACCACAGATTCTATAGACATTAAAAATATAAGAACCTATTATGAATAACGTTAAACGAATATATTCAACAACATAGACAAAATGGGCAAATTCTCTGAAGGATACTGTATTAGTTTACTAAGCTGCTGTAATAAAAAAACATCAAACAAAATGGCTGAAACAACAGAAATCTATTGTCTCATTGTTCTGGAGCCTGTATGTCCACGATCACAGTCCTGGGGGGATTGGTCCCTTCTGAAAGTTATGGGAAAGAGTCTGTTTCATGTCTTACTTCTGGTGCTCTTCTGGCAATCTTTTGTAGTCCATGACATGTAAAAGAACCATCCTGATCTCTGCCTTCATCCTCACATGGTTTCTCCCTCCTCTTCACATAGTCTTCCCTCTCTCTGTCTCCTCACGTGGCATTCTTATGTCAATCGCATGATACATGAAATTGCAGCTAATTCAATCTGCAGAAGCACATGTGAGAATCTAGCTGTCTTCTACTAACTGAAACATTGAAGAGTTGTACAAAAATGTAAAACAATGTTATTCTTCTCACTAAATTTATTTTTGTTCTGGAAAATATAGTTAATTTTCATAAACATATATACTTTAACATGAAAGAAACTTGTTACTGTTATTTTTTAAATGAATTAATAAATATTTTAAAGATTTGCTCATTTTAGTTCTTAACATGGTGATTACCAATAAGCAGAAGCTATGTAAACAAAAGCTCTTTGGGGTCCTCAGTTTTGTTTGTTTTTTTTTTTAACGTTTTATTTATTTTTGAGACAGAGAGACAGAGCATGAACAGGGGAGGGGCAGAGAGAGAGGGAGACACAGAATCGGAAGCAGGCTCCAGGCTCTGAGCCATCAGCCCAGAGCCTGATGCGGGGCTCGAACTCACGGACCTCGAGATCGTGTCCTGAGCTGAAGTCGGCCGCTTAATCGACTGAGCCACCCAGGCGCCCCTGGGGTCCTCAGTTTTTAAGAGCGTGGCAGGTTCCTTAGATCAGAAAGTTTGCACTCTGGTCTAACAGACCATTTTAAAGATGACTAAGCTGAAGCCTACACAGTAGAAACAAATTGTCCAAAGCAACTACTGGCCCACAGAGCTTAGACTCAAAGCCAGGATTTTCCACTCCAGATGTTTCCACCATACCACCCTGATCCTCTTTGCCCTGAGTCTAGGTGAAGCTTTTCTGTTTCTCCCTCCTGTCTGCCCAACTGCAGCCACTGCTCCCAAAGGCACAAACATATCAGATTCCAGTTATAAACAGGGGTCACAACTTGTCACAAGCCACACTGACCTCCTCTCCTCAACACAGATGACCTCTCTATGCTCACCTGGTTTGGGATTATTTTAAACATAACACATTCTCCTCCCAGAGGTCAGTTACTGTAAACAGACTTTGCACCTCTACACCATTCTAGGGTGGTCCTCATGGAGCTTTTTCCCTGCAGCTCTATTTCTAAATTCTGTTTCTCTTCTTTAATTCATTGGCACAATCATGCATTTGTATGAATTTAGAATTTCTATAAATGAACTCTGGAAAGCTTGGCCTGTGTTAAGGTTACTTAGAAGGAATGTGTCTTAACATGAGGGGTGGCAGGAAGGATGCCATATCCCTGTCTGTTCACTCACCAGCAAAGAATGTGTGCACTTTGGAAATGAAAGGCATCATTTCTACAGATGCTAATGGACGAGGAAATTTCTTCTTTCTTCAGTCGGCAGTGCCCAGGAAAATAAATGTAACAGGACTAAAAACCAATTCCTCGGGCATATTTTTTTCCAGGTAGTAACAAGATTACTTTCCTCTAAGATAAATATAGGTTCATTTGAATATTAAGACTAATTACTTAACACTTGCAAACATCTCAAAGGAACACTAATTGTTCAGTTCACAGTATCACTGTTGAATTAGGACAGGTAGGAAGTACAATAAAACCTCGGATTGAGAGTAACTTGTTCTGTAAGTGTTCTGCAAGACGAGCAAACATTTCTAATAAATTTTAACTTGATAAACGAGTGAGGTCTTGCAATACGAGTAGTACGTGACACTGAACATCACAAGATCACAACTGAGCCAACCGTTCTTGAAATTCACTTTGATAATCAAATGCTCTGGACGACAAGCATGTTTCCAGAATGAATTATGCTCACAAACCAAGGTTTTACTGTACTTCTAGTAGAGGTCCTTTTTGCATTCCATTGCCACCTTGTATGATGCCAGGTACCTTCCGGACTGAAGTCACTGCAGTCACTGCGTGCTTGAGCAATCTGGTACTTCTGGCCTCGAGTTTCATCACACAGTTCGCTGGGGTGGAACCTTACTGTTTTTCTTTTTTTAACATTTACTTATCTTTGAGAGACAGAGAGAGACAGAGTGAGAGCAGGGGTAGGGCATAGAGAGAGGGAGACACAGAATCCGAAGCAGGCTCTAGGATCTGAGCTGTCAGCACAGAGCCTGATGTGGGGCTCAAACTCACGAACTGTGAGATCATGACCAGAGCTGAAGTCGACACTTAACAAACTGAGCCACCCAGGCACCCCAGAACCTTACTGTTTTGAGCTGTCATAGCTATTGACCAAATGGAGCTGCCCTGAAGATTCTCTTTAGTGGGTCCTACTCCCCACCCAGGTCATGCATTTCTCTCACAAGTAACGTACCAAATATCAAGAGATAACTCTTTGTAACTTTCTCCCCTTCTGACTTAAAAAAAAAATTTTTTTATTTGGTATACTTAACGTGGACATTTGTTGGAAGGGAAATCTCTTGATGGGTTTGCGGGAGATAATGCCAAATAGAAAAGAAATACTTCCATTGACATGTGGATAATTTGAATCTGATCCCTTGTTCATCCAGAGTCCTCAGCATGGCTCAGTGACTGATCTAGGAGGAAGTTTTCATATCTGCTTTTAATTATTTCTGTTTTCCCCAATGCTTAGGTTATTCCTGGAGAATAAAGCCTTAGCCAAGTGGTGACGAAGTGCTCATTTTTCCCCTCAGGACATTAAAGATTCAGCACACCTTTGATGGGCCTCCAAATTGCTGCAGAGGCATGCTTAGGGCAACTTTTTCCCAGAGGCCACTTTTGCAAAGCACTGACTAGTTGTGCAATAAAGGGAAAGAAAGAAGGGATTGATCTCCCACCCCCACCCTCCACTCCACTACCAGGAAGGGTCAATTTACCCTCCATATTTCTTGTTTCCCACCAGACTTTCCAATGATGTTTCACTTAACAGGAAGCATTTATTACTATGAACACTGAACCAATGAAATAAAAAAGGGAAGTCAGTATTCAGAAATTGTTTTAACCATTTCCATACTCAAAAATCAACAATGGAGAAAAAAAAAGTGCTGTAGCAGTACTGAGAAGCAGCACTCAGTTGTGAACATAAGACATTTCCGGGTAGACAGTAAATGTTTCAGCACACCGCATCCCAGCGGGTGTAAAAATGGGGGCTAGAAGAGCCATGTATGGGAACTGAATTACAAAGCACAGAGCTCTGTCTGCAGAACAGGGCAGGAGTAGGAACAACTGGTAGTTCATTTCCAAATCCACTTTTCATTCATTGTAACAGACCTGCTGCACTGTCCTGAAACCCAAAGTAGTTCAAGACCATGTGCGGAAACAGAAGACACACATTTGACACACATAGGTAACCTGTGTGTTTTATTTTATGTTTCTTATTTTCAGCATTTAATAATTAAATGCGTCTGAGAGTCCGCTTCCGGGGCAGTCTGTGAGGAACACATGAGCCACGCTGCAGGCAAGTCCCAAGGCAGCCAGCACAACTGCTGGAGGCTTTGGCCAAATAGCTAAATGCTGCTGGTGGAAAATGTGACCCTCAGCACATTGGCATGCGGCTGCTGTGACTGCCATTGGAGAAGAGGAAGTAGACAGCACTGGATGGTTGAGTTTGGGCATCCTTGCCAGCCACAACCTGCTGGGGTCGATAATGGAGACGCCCAAATCAAATGTTAACAGCCTACCCCCCCCCCCCCCCCCCCCCCAATATAGGCTCACGTAAGCTGAATGAATTCACTTCAAATTCTCTTTATCTCATACTGGGGGAGAAAAGGTAAAAACAAAAAGTTTGATCATGATCCTGACAACGGAGGGAAAGTTTAAGGGGAAGGGAGGATTCCTTCAAACAAATCTCTTTTCCTTTGTGGGTTTTCCTTCAAAAGAGTTCTATGCTTTATTCACAAAGAATGATACATAACTTGAGGTCCCACTATATTATTTGGGGTGGAAAAGTTTTGGCAGCTGAAGCATAAAGCCTCACGTTGTTGCAATTATCTTTCCTTTACATCCCCCCCCTCGTGTGTTCCCCAGTGAAGGAGCAGAGCTGAAATGTGGGGTACAGCATCCAAGGAAAGAACTTAGCAACTCTCATGATGAAAATGTGCTGATTTTTTAAAGGTAGTAAAGAGCATCAGTGATACAGTTCTACAGACTCATTTCTTATTCTTTTTTTGTAGATATAAACAGCTTTTTACTGTTTATATTTATGTCACTTAAGTCTATGAAAATATTTTATTTAGATGATAGTTTTGCTCTAATTAGCATTGGGGCTGAATCATGTTACGTTTGTACCCTCAGAAGGCAATTTGGAAATAAAGGTGAAAATGACATTACCTGCTAGGAAAAACTGTGTAGCCCGAGTGGGCTTGTCCTCTCTCTCTCTCTCTCTCTTTCTCTGTCAGTCTCTGTCTGTCTCTGCATTTCAATAGATGGAAAAACAGATTGGATTTTAAAAATAAAATATATCCTTGATCTTTGCTAAGCTCGAATAGAATTGATTACGAATTAAAGAATTTATCAACAAACAGAGAAAGCGTAGAACACACGTTGTTTCCTAATTAAAACCTCTTAAAAATTAATAAACACGCAATGCAGAGGTCTAGATAGATTCATGCACCAGCACACACATACAGGCATTATTACATGTGGAGGCACAGAAGTTGTTCCTTATTATTTGCTTGCTTCTTGATTCATCATTACTGCCTCAGAAATGGGAGAAAGCTACAACAGATAATGATATGGAAATTCTGTGTGCAGACACACCTTCCTTCAAACTACAAGTCAGATCCTTCAGTTGTTAAAGCAAGGAAAGGGAATACAATCGCCTTGTTTTCAAAAGGGCATTGACTTTTTCTATGGTGCTTTGGGGGCAGAGGGGGGCGGACAGGAGTGAGCTTCACAGAAGCTGCTAGTTAGGCTCTGAGTCTCAGCTTTGTAGGAGAGGTTGAGTGGGGAGAGGTGTTTCCAGAAATGGCTGAGAGCAAGAGACAAATACAAGCCACAGACAAGAAGGGAGGCCCTGTGATGAGAGTGAGGAATCAAGTTCAAGAAATTGATACAAGTTATAAATAGAAAGTGAGGTGAAGGATCAGGAACCAAGGTTATGTGCTGATAAAAACTGTAGTTTACTATATATTTTTAAAATGAAGTAGGATACAAAAGCATTCAGGATACAGACCATCAGTGAGACAGGGAAGCAATGGAAAGCAAAGCAAACAACAATGGAAAAGCTGTGCTCTCGGATGAGCATCGGTTTCAGAATTCTTCATGTTAGAAGTGAAGATTTAACTGGCAAAAGAATTGCAAGACACTGTTTGCTCGGGGGTCCAGCCTGGGGAAGGCACTCCTGACATAGAGGCAAAGCCTGACCCATTTAACGAACCCTGACAATTGTGGATTTTTTGTTTATTTTGGTTTTTGATGGTAGTTTATTTAGCTTCTATAATTTTTTAAACGCCAAAGAGAAAAGTAGTGATAAAATATTTACCCATGTAGGTGTAACCATCTTAAACTTTTTTCCTCTTTCTTCATGCCAGACTCAATACACAAACACATTCTAAAAAACAAGCATGCAAACAAAGACGAACTGACTCTAAATCCATTTAAAGACATGCAGATCTTCGCTGAAGGGGTCTTGGAGAAAAGAGAAACAGATTGTATTGCACAGCTTCGGAAAGCTAAATTTCCTCACAGTCCTCCTTGAGCATTTCTTTTCCTCTGGGAATTCTACTTCTGAAGCAGTTTCTGCCTCCTTACCACCTTCTTTACCTGCTTCTCCTCTCTTCTCACCCTCCTTGCACTCTTTCATTTTGCCCCTCACATCTTGGCTTCTGCTGGTGGCAACTTGTCTCCTGCTGGTGGCATCTCGTCTACCATAACACAATCTCTGCACCCAATCAAAAATGACTAGACATGCAGTGAAGCATGATTGGCCTTCTCAGCTTTTCCCCTTCTCTCCACTTCTCACCCCTTTCTTTCGCAAAACAAACTTCAGATATCTAACATGAGAAATGGTTCTTTTTGTTCAGAAGAAGATAAGGATTTGAAATACTTCAAGTTTATTTTTCTCTGTCACATAAGGAATTCAAATCATTGCTTTGAGTTCCTTGCTCAGCAGGATACAAATTTTAGTCAAGCATCTCAATTTAGATGCTGGCGTGGAATAGAAAGAGGACTAGATCCAGTTGGGACCATTGGGCTGGAGTCCCAGCCCAGCCACTAAACTGATTGATGTGTACCTGGCAAGGCTAGACAATTATGAGCTTTGTGCAACATGAAGATGTTGGCCTGGACGAGAGTGGCTTTAGCAATGGCCAGCACTTGTGTAATTTATCACAGATTGCAAAGCCCTTGTCACAGTTATTATCTTATTAAATTTTCACTTGGTCTCTGAGGCATAGGGGTCCCCATCTGACAGATGATGATAATCACGGGGATTAGGTAATTTGTCCAAGGTCACACAGTTAGAAAGTGGCCAGAGCTGTATCAAAACCACAGATTTTTTGATGTAGAAGTGTGAAATTTTTAGTGCTTGAGATTTGAGGATACAAATCCCCTCCAAGGATGTTTTATGTATCTATTGAGAAAGACACAAATACATGTGATGTCAATGAGATCCAAAAGCTTCAGAGACAACTAGATACTTCTGTTACATTTTAATTTCTCATAAAAATTCATTTGCACCTTCTTAATTACATTATTTAGCATAGGAATCAACATTCCTGCAAATTCACATTTCTAGGCTTTTGAATAAGCTGACAGTACACAGATGGCACCACTATTAGAGAGTCAACGTGCTGGTGATTTCCAAACCGTACGAATCCCTGGAGAGGTTGTTAGAATGCAAATCACCAGAGCCCATGCCAGACACTCAGGTGGTCTGGTGCTTTTGTCCAGGTGATTTGGGCCAATGGCCCAGAGAGCACAGATTAAGAAACACCGCCCTCGTTTATAGCCTCTGGATATCCATAGCTACTGGGTTTTCTTGAAATAGTCATAACAGGCTATTTCTTTCACGAAGCACTCTGAGTTTGAGTCAAGATACAAAACCCACCCCACAGCCTCTCTGATGTTGGCCTGCCGTGGCGCTGAAAGTCAGGCCTTCCATTTAAAACATTATCTTTCTCCTAGGAGGCCAATTTGACTTTGGGGTTAACGTTAAGCTTTCGTGTTATTCTGAAATAGTTTATGCAGAGAAAAAAGTCATCTGGAGTTTGGTTCATTTAGGAGGGAGGAAGAAGGAGATGTGATGAAGAACAAAGAAAGGAGGCACAGAAAGGGAAAAGAGAAAAACCACCAAGAAGAACACATGTTACATACAGCAAGGTCCTCAGCCTGGGTGCACATCCACTTGGGAAGATCTACGAAACATGAATGCCCGTGTCCCACCTCCAGAGATTCTGATATCATTGGTCTGGGTGCAACCTGAGCATCAGGATCCTCAAAAATTTTCCACATGATTTAAATGTGCGGCCCAAGTTGAGAATCGCCGCTTTGTAGTTTTGCCCCTGCTAGCTCTGCTTAGCAAAAACGATGTGAGGTTTGGATGCAAGTGAAAACCGCAGCTATGAAAGAAAATGTCCGGGGAGCCCAAAGGGGAGCAGAAAACTTTTATTTTCCATGTTGCTACACTCCTGGGGACGTAGGATATAGTCACCGGATCAAAATGTAAGGTGTTTAAAGGAACAGTATGCGTCTTGCACTTTGGTCTGTAATGGCATAGATGTGCATTCAATGGATCTAGACAACAGTGATATGATTGCAAGCCCTCTGGTGTTTAGTGCACATGTAAAAGTTTATGGTTTATTGAAATGCGAACTAGCAAGGGTCTCTTGGCCCGCAAGTGGAGTCGTTAACAGCATGCGGACTGGCCGCTTCCAGTAGAGAAGGTAGTTCTCTTTTCTCTGCGTGTTGAGGGAATTGCGTTCGTGAGTTTTCATGATTTCCACAGACGTAAAATCCCAGCCCTAATGTTGCAGTTCCATTAACTTAGTGGATTACAGTTGCGTGTTCTGGCATGACTTCCAGCAATAGTCCCGATACTGGTGAAGTCTTGCTGTTTGACATTGACCTATAAAAAGTGTTATAATGATCTAAAATAAGGGTAAGAAATGAAAAATAAAAACAGCCACAAAGGCATTTTGAAATGAGGTAAGATTTGGAAAGGCTTTGGCACGTGCAGTGTTCTGTAAAGTCAAGTCCAAGACTCAGCCTTTCTTTCATTTTAAAAAGACTGTTGCAAACAACAACAACAACAACAAAACAGTAATATTTATGTGATAAAAGACTGGAGATCGTCAGTCCAGACCAAAGCAGTGTTACAGACGACCAAGGGTCCGCCTGCTTACAGTTTACCTTGTGCATCTTACAGCCAGCCTCAGGCAGTCACAGAAACCACTAGGCTGCTATATAAAAGTGACTAAGATGTCAATCGGGAAGCACTCCTCCAAAACATCTAATGTCCATATGCTTCACCACCACTTAATGGTCAAAAATAATATCATCCACACTCTTCTAAAGAAGAAGCCGACACATGCCAAACTCAAAAACAAAATGAAATATTCCAGCCACCACCTCCTACCAAACCAGAGCGCAGGGCCACCTGCAGAGAGGATGTCTATTTCAAGTCTGAGAAAAGGCTTCCAGGCTTGTATCTCCCTTAAAAATCTCCTTCCTACTTTTGAAGCGAAAAGCTGTGTAGAGCAGTGGCTAAAGCTCTGTTTTGAAGATAGGAAAAGCCGTAGTTCTATCATTCACTAGCTGCCTAACCAGGTAGGCTGCTTATCTTCTCTGAGAATCAGTTTGCTTATTTGTGAAGTGGAAATAACAATACCCGGCTACTTCACAGGATCATTGTGAAGACCAAGTGAAACACTGAACGTGAAGTGCCTAGTAAACTGCATGGAACAAAACAGCTTCTCCGTGATCTTCAGCTGCAGTGAGGATATTCACATGGAATTATCTTAGATTTGGCATCTAGTGGATGTTGGAGGTAGAGGACAAAGAAAATTCCAGATGACTTTTAAATATGTTGCTGGATAGCTGTGTCTCCTCCTCCTTTATATCATTACCTTCATTACCAGGATGCTCTTTGGGATTTATTTAATGCTTTTTATCCAAAATTTTAATAGTAAATTTTCTGACACTGGGTCACTTTCTGCATTTTATTAGTAACCAAACTTCCTTTTCTTAGGCAGGACAGAAATGTTTTTTTTCTACCTCCTACCACCTTGTACTTAACACGTGGCCAATAAATACTTCCGGGAACGAATGCGTGAATGAATGAATTCTGCTCTGTCCTTAGAAATATTTGAGTGAACTAAACGATGGCAAATTCTGCCCTGAATATTTCAGTTCCTGTTGAAGTCATTAATATTTATCCTGAAAACACTGGCTTCATGGTATCTGAAATAGTCAGCACTACCTAAGTAGTTTACCCATGCATAATACTGTCGCCAGTGTGTTGGCTACAAACTTCGTTATGAATAGGGTGGACAATTAGGAGCATTTTTGGGCCTTCCAGCATGTGGGCGTCCTTCCCAAGATTTGGGAAATCTTCCATTGTATGGCTCTTAATTGGAAGTAGAGTGCCACCTCCCAGAAGCCCTGAATACCCTTATTGTTCTATACCCCTAGCAATTGGAAGGGACCTAAACTCAGCTCCACAGATGATCACCACGGGACCCGGGGGTCTGGGAATGAGTATGACACAAGGAACAGAGATAGTTGACAATACCTTCCAGAGCAGGGAAAGCGCTTGCCTCTAGAGAGATATCAGGGTCAAGAGTCCAGTGATGCAGCCAGGTGTCCATCATTTGTGATGTGACAACACTGCTCCCCACATGTGTCCTTGCCTAAATTGTCTCCGGCTCCTACGAGCCTCCATAGGTGTCTACCCATTTTCTAAATCTGGTTCTCCAGACTTCCAGTTCAGTCTGTAATCTACAAGGTATGGCTCCAATAAATTCCTTTTCTGCTTGTTAACCAACGTTGGTTTGTATTGTTTTCAACCAAGAACTCTGACAGTCACTGTCTGGGTGAATGGAGTTTTATAAAAGATTAATAAGAGCATACAATCTTTTTTAACCAATCTTTATAAATCAATTGTTACTACACTCTTATTTAATTAACACTAGTGAGCATTTTCTTTGCATTTCTATAACGCATCCACTGCCTAGCATGGTAGGCACTCGATAAATACTTCTGTTGAAAGAATGAAGAGAAGGCAATAATTGAAATAAAAAACTTAATAGGGGAGCTTGACACCACATCGGACATGCAAAAGATAGGTGAACAGGAAGACAACTAAGTAGCAAATGTCCAGGCTGAAAGAGCTCCAAAGAAATGTAAGTTTTTGGTTTACGTCCCCCCATGAAACTTACAATCTAGCTAAGAAATGGAGACTGGAGACTGACATCTAAGAAACATTTGCAAACAACAAGACATAATTGTATATAAATAAGGAGTAAATGGGGGAAAGTGATGGAAGAATGTACGTATTGTGTATGTTTGACATTCCTCCTTTGGTGTTTGTCTGTCAAATTATCCCTCATTTGCCAAGCATAAAGATGTGGGCAGGAAACAATCCAGAACAGAATATCCATGTTCTCATTGTATTAGCTTTGAATGATGTCAGCTGAAGCATTCATTCTCTGGGATCTGTGTATTGACAGAGCCATAATACCAGGTTTGTCTGTTGGGTTTGCTTCAGAAATAGCTATTGTGCCCTCTAATTAGAGAAGACAAGAAACGAGAAGCACTGTTCAGTGACATCCCTCATCCCAGGCAACCTCTGTTGAAGTTACTGAGTCATACAGAGGGCTCCTCTCTCCCTGTATGCTTTAGCAAAGCACACTCAAGTTAGATAATGTAAGGAGGATTTAATAGAGGGACTATTTTCAAATACTGTAGGGAAGTACCCTTGGGTACTACCCTCAAAGGGACAAGAGGAAAGAGTAACTGCCAAAAACTGGAAGGAGAGAGTCATAAAGAGGTGACCATCTGAGAGGAACAGTGACCGTGGATCAAGGGAGTCAGCCTTCCCTGGAAAACCCTGCTGGAGGGGACCCTGGAAAATACGCACCCCAGCTTCACTCTCTTCCCTAACTCACTGAAGAAACGTAACCAGAAACCAGGGCAAGAAAGGCTAAATATTGTCTATTTAGATCAGCCCCCAGGGGCACCTGTGTGGCTCAGTTGGTTAAGCCTCTGACTTCAGCTCAGGTCGTGATCTCACGGTTCATGAGTTCGAGCCCCGCATCAGGCTCTGTGCTGACAGCTCAGAGCCTGGAGCCTGCTTCAGATTCTGTGTCTCCCCCTCTCTCTGTGTCCCTCCCCCACTCATGCTCTGTCTCTCCATCTCTCAAAACTGAATAAAAAAAAAAAAAAAATAGATCAGCCCCCAGAAGCAGAAAGCAAGGTAGAGAAGAGTAGGGAATTAATTTGGAGGGAAAAAGGAACATTATCTAGCATACTACGGAACAGTGGTTTTCAAAGTGGCACATTCTCACCTAATATTAGAGATACATGAGGATTTTCCAAGGGGTACGTGTCAAGCAGAGCTTTAAGACAATCAAGTTCTAGACCCTTGAGCTGTATTGGTACTCTTTCCTAACATTGATCTCCCTGAGAATGTACATTTGGCTGAGGCCACTTCTTTCCCACCTCCTCTTTTACAAATGCCCTTTAACAAATCTTTAACAAAAAGACATATCTTACTCCTCTAGAAGGAAAAACATACCTCTTATCTGTATTATCGTGAAACATGAAAGACGTTTGAAGTGACAAAGGTACAATTCGAAACATTGGCATCTATAAACTCCCTTTCATCAAAATGTATAATGTATTGAATTTATTGTAATCAATTGTATACCAGTAAATTTGCAATGGTTACACCTACAAGAAAAATTTTTTTGATATTTAGAGCAGTAAATGCCAACAGTGGCTGCACATTATAACTAGTTGGGGGAGAGATTACAGACACCTTAATGTCAAGCTGCTCCCAAGACAAATTAAAAAAGAATCTCTAAAGCCCCTAGGTACTTCAAAATGCGAGACAAACGTGAGAACCATTGAGAAACAGACTTAGAGAACTAGAAACCATTGGTCCTAGGAAATTAAATTTTTAAAAAGTTATGTGCCCGTGTTGTTTAAGAAAAATGATACATGGTGACTGATAGACTTTAAAGCCTAAAGTACATGGCATAGAGATCTTAGGTCTTACATAGGAAAGAACTATAATTACAAAGAAAGGTGAGCTGACATTCTTTGAAAGAAATGTCCAGTTGAGGCGTTTGTGGAGTATAGCTCTGGACAAGAGGCTGAAACTCAAGTAAAGGATCATGGTGATGAGGCACAGAAGCCCACAGGCAATTCTATGGTCTTGAAACACAAAAATTATAGTTTGGGATGCTAAGGCATGTAGGATTTGGAGGCCCAGAATGTAAAGAAAGAAAATACAAAGAAATGAGCCCACCACTTAGTGCTGTTCCCGTTAAGGAATTGGCTGACTATTAATCTGCTCAGGGCAAATTGCTAGGTCACTAAGCAAAAAGCTTCAGAAATGCAGAGTGGCAGTTTTTTGTTTTGTTTTTTGTTTTTTGTTTTTTTGTTTTCAGCAGGGCCTGAGGGCTAAAGAGATAAAGAAATTTGCATATGTCCTAAGAGGACCCTCCGCAGGACTACCTTTTCTCCTTAAAGGTGGAACTTTACTGACCTGGGCCCTCCCTCAACTTCTTAGTCTTCATTGTGCCCTCTGGTCATCTAGCCCTGTAAAAAGGGGAACTCCTTGGCACTGTGGTGAGAATGCTTTTCACTGCACCCCATTCACTGCATCTCATTGGCTGCGGGGGCCTGACATAAATTAACTTCAAATATACGGCACCAATAAGACCTGAGGCTCAATGAGGGCCTTTGTGTAGTATCTGTTGACCCCTAAGCTATTTATTTAGGTATTCCCTCAACAGAATAATGTGTGCATGGTCTTTTATGTGTGTCCAGGTTTGGAATAAGCTAGAATGTTTTCAATTTTAAGGTACGAAAGGGCAGAGGCCATGCATATTTAACTCCCCATGCTTTAGTGATGATGATGTTGGTGATTTGGGGGCTTCATCTTTCTTGCCTCTTTGAGTCTCACAATAATGTCTCAAGTGGCCATTTCTCCCTGATTTTCCCAGCTTTTCACCAATGAGTTGGCCTCCAGATATAATGGCAATACATGTGAAACCAGTCATAAAGAAGCAATGCTTCTCAAGCAGTGTGTGAATCAGCAGCCGCAAGTTTGCATTTTGGAAATAGTTTTGGCAGTTGGGGAAATTATCCTGAGCTAGTCGGGACTGTTATCGCTGAGTGGAAAGAAGGAGTCATCTGAGGGTGAGGTGGGGCAGAGTGAAATGAGTGGAGAAGAGGTAGCAATTAGGATAGCGCAACAGCAGCATGGGAAAGGTTAGAAACAAATATTCTGCTGAAACTGAATGTGATTTAGAGCCAGAGAATTCCTGGCAAACCACATAAGCCAAACCTCTCATTTCACAGATAAGCGGCCCAGAGAGGTCGTTATTTAGTGAGTTACACGAGGAAGTCAACGGCAGAAGCCCACCCGAACTCCGTAGTTCCATTTCCATGCCTACGCTGCCTCAGGATGCTTCCAACACACACTCTTCTCACTAAGAACATGATGGGCTTTTCTGTTTGGCTTTTTGACTCCTAGGATTCTTTAAAAGCATGATCAACCAACAACTTGGCAACACTTTCACAGAGAATCAAAGAGGGCAACAACTTTTCAAAAACTAAGTTGCCTGCGCCGTATGTAGATTTTTTTTCTTCAATCAGAGCCTTAACACCATCCGGGATGTGATGATGTGTATGTTGACTCAGCCCTCTTCCCAGCCTGTGGTTCCTTGACTTTACCCTCTGTTCCTACACATGAGTCTACTCTGAGACCCACAGCTCAGATATTGCCACTACCAGGAACTGCGGTCTCAGAATTTCACTCTCTAATTTCTGTCTCCAACTCTTCCATTTCTCATTCTAGTTATATCTGTTCTGTGAAATTTCCAGTCCCACCATGCCTCTCTACCCTCCCAAACATCTCTTGGCTTCAGTTTTCTCACCCAGCTTGGACCCCGTAGTCAGTAATTCTAGCAACGTCAGCACCAGCGTCTTTGAGTTCTTCACCACCACCCCCCGCCCCGTGATCTCCAAATGTTGGGTCCAATAATTCATTACCCTCACTCAACCCCACCACAACCATTTTCTGTTCTTGACCTGCTGAGTTCAGCAGAACATAACAAAAGTTATAAGAGTTAGTCACCTGTATATACTTATCATTGCCACCCTCACTTGGGCCCTCATTACATCCCATCAATCTTTTTATTCTCAGCCTTTCTTATTTCCCACAGAGCAGTGATATCCGAGTTCTCAAAACAGCTCCTTCACTGCACTTGCAGGAACCTTAGAGGGGACTTCACCTCCTACGACACCAAAAAAGGACCACTGATGTAAAGTTCTTCAACTTCTAGTTTCCCACCCCCAAATGAACACGTCTCACCTACCCTTTACCTACTTTTACCTTCTCTCAAAATATCTGGAGCTGGTTAGGTACCAATACCGGTGCCTTGTCCATTCCATCCACATCCTCTTTCCTAACACTGCACAGAGACCTTAAAAATAACTGTTTCACTAAACGTTCCTCTTTGTCTCTTTTCACTTGCTAATTGAATGTCTCAGCGTATTTTTCTTTAAGTTTTATACACACACACACTCACACACAGAAACACACATACATACACACACGCGAATTTAAGAAGTCTGTATAAGCCAGTAAAATTAATGTCCTTATTATGGATCATCGTTACAGAGCTCCGGGAAAAATAAATGTTGGTGCATGTTAGGTTTATGCACTGAGTTGCTACCCAGTCTCTTAGTGGGTAATTCATGCTAGTTCCACTAGTAATAAAATACTGATTCTCAGCAGTTTACAGCACATAGTTAACCTACTGACATCATATGCAGGGGAGTTTTCCAAAATCCCAATCTTTTTATTTCCAAAACTCCTAAATCAACAAGCCAGCTCAGGGGTCACTTTATAAGGCATTTCTGATCCCTATGAGCTCCAGGTATGTTTCCCAGAATTCTTTTTTAACTAATTATCAACTGCACACATGAAATTTCCCCTGTGAACACCATTTCCACTGGGAGAAATTACTTAGCCATCTGTACATCAAAAAAATAGACACTTTGATAGTCCAGGATCCTGGCAAAAAACCCATTCTGTATTGCACATAGGAAGGTTGAGAGAAAATACAAAGGTATGACATCGTCTAAAATCAAAATATTTGTCCCTTATTATCAAATAAACAAAAAAGTATTCATTTTAACATGTCTTGACTTCTATCTAAGGTATATCTATAGTGCCATTAAACAAAACCCCATATTTTAGGCGAAGGAGATTCTATGTTCTTTTGCTAAATCTCAGTATTTTCAGTTTAGTTGTTTTCAAACCCCAGGCTGATGGCCATCGCAATGTTCAGTCTTTCATAAATTTAGGGAAGACACCCATTCAGACTTCCTGAGGCATCCCTAGGCAGTTGATCCTGACCCTGGAGGCCTTAATCCACAGAGAGGGATGGAATGGAGAGAATCAAGGCATTTGTTATTATGCTTTATCGTGATTGTTCATAACCTACTTATTACACTTGGCACATGACATGGTGTCCACAGCTGTACCTCTTTCCTGAATTTATTTGGAGCTAATAGATGATGGCCCCTGAGCCAGGCTGGGCTGGCCCCCATGAATAGTGCCTTTTTGCAAAGCTATTTCACCCTGTGTCTGAAATAACTTTGCATAACTCATTATTTTTCTTTATTGAGTCTAAATAAAGATGCATGTCATCTGATATTTATGAAGTAATGCACACATGCTCTTAATATGGCAGGCAACGCACGGGGCTTGGGGGAACTGAAACATTCAAACTTTCTCTTGCTTTTTCTTCCTCCTTTTTTCCTCAAAGAAAGAAAGAAGAGGGAAATTTATCTTGCGTAGGACTTAACGGGAAACTCTAAGAGTTTGGGGTAGGGTTTAAGGCATTTTTTTTGTGTGTGTTCATATGTGTTTCATCTTTTCAAATAGCCACAAGGTGAAACCTGGGGAATGTTTGACGAAGTGTTAAGGGATTTGCAGATATTTAGTACCTAGGACATTTTGAAGGTTCCAAGAGCGAGAACCTCTCCTCTTGCACTTAACTGTCATGGTTTCCACTGGTGTTGCTGTGGCCCTGAACACCTCTGTGTACTATACCAGATCCCCAAACAATAAATGCAGTAAATTAAATGTGGCTCCAGTGGTTTTGGACCCGAACCAATAAGTTATCTTTATTAATGCATTCGGGGGTCGGGGGGGGGGGGGAAGGTCTCGATTTTATTACATTGTTTCCTTAACGTTGCCTTAATGATAAAGGCAGGAACAGCACTGAACAAAAAACACAGCGAAGAAATCTGTGCCTTTTGGCGGCCAGGTTGATTCCCCCGTGTGCTTGGTACAGTTAGGATTTGGCACTCTACCACTCGCCCACTCCTGGGTTCCAAAAGCAGCCCCCTCCTCGTTTTCTCATGCTGCCTCTCTTTGCTTACTCTGACAATTTCTTGGCTTCGGCTGAAATTTTGACACATAAATCCCACTTGTCAAATGATATTGTAAAACAAGCATCCAAGTGTCAGCACATGGCACTACAGTCTGGGGACTAGAAAAGAGAATGAGGAACACCTCCATGGAGGCTTTCATCTGCCTCCAGCCATCTGCAAGTAATTTGAAACCAGTTTCCAATGCAGCTAGGTTATTTGGCCTGGTAACACAGGCCCAGCAAAAAGAGAGGGCCAGAGTCATCAGAACCTGTTAACTCTGTAAGGAGTAGATAAAACCGTATGTTTTAAAAACCTGTCTCAGACCAATCCATTAGCATTTAGTCAGACGGTCTGAAATCTCTTTTTAGTTACAAATCCCACCGAACGGCTCTGGCCCATTACAACCTCACGTTTGCCAAACACCCCTTTGCCTCTTGGCCTCAGACCCTGGACTTGAAAATTGCTGAGACCCTGCTAAGACTTCTGTGATCCTTCTCGAGTCTGAATCTGGGATGCTTCCCCATCACTTAGGGATAAAATAGAGACTCAAAGTCAAGATGTGGAAAGTATCTTATAAAGAAGCAGGTACTCTCTTTGTCTGGCCAAATCCATTAAATATCTGTGGTTATTCTTCATTCTCAGCCGACTTACAGGGATTTCTGTGGAGGTTTTGGTCTGGTCTGCAAGAATGGTAGAAAGCTCATGCAAAACAATAAAGTGAGAATCAAGGAAGACAGATCTAGGGAGGGGATGACTGCTAGAAAATTGTAGTCAATTCCACATTCCTGCTTAGACGTCAACCTCCCTGGATGTCAGCTTCCTCATCCATAAATGAGAATGCTAATTAATAGGTATCTTACGAAATGGTTAAATTAAATATGGCAATTTAACTTAACTGCTCAGCAAATGTTAGTATTGATTATCTTCTTCCCCACGACCTCCCACAGTAAGGATCCACTATATGAGCCAATCAGAGATGGTTTTACTGTGACGCTGAAGAAAATTAAGTTTCCTAGTCTCTCTTGTGCACTTTCACCTAAAAAAGGATCCCAGCAGTGTGGCAGGATGCTCACATATTTTAACATTTGAAATCATAAAATATGGCCACAGCAACAAACCGATTTTTCAATGACAGCAATTCAAAAACAATTTAAGGTCAGCTCTTGTGCAAGAAAGCTTGAAATAATCTGAAACCTACAGTTCTTATAAAAAAGAGATTTGATAGAGCTGTTTCCAAATTTGACGAGAATCCTCAATATTTATATAACGTCATTAACAAGTTTGTGAAGCTGAAAGAATGCTATTTAGCCATGATAAAACAACAAATGTTGAGCATCCATGCTCAAAGAAAGGAGATATACTGATGGAAATATTATTTTTCACTTCTCTCAGTAAAAAACGTCACAAAAGCACCATCATAGGAAGAGGTGAATGAAGAGCATGCAGACAGAAATGTAAGGGGAAAAGTATTTTAGAGGTGTGCTATGACATCAGTTAATTAAAATATACGTAAAATTTTAAAGTTTGTTGGGGCGCCTGGGGGGCTCAGTCGGTCAAGCGTCCGACTTCAACTCAGGTCATGATCTCACAGTTTGTGAGTTCGAGCCCTGTGCCGGGTTCTGTGGTGACAGCTCAGAGCTTGGGACCTGCTTCGGATCCTGTGTCTCCCTCTGTCTATCCACCCTTGCTCGCGTTCTGTCTCTGTATCTTAAAAGTAATTAAAATGTTAGAAAAAAAATTTTTTTAATTTAAAGTTTGTAATGTGGTAATTATGGTGTTTTCAAATTTTGTAATGTGTTGCGATTACCCATCTCATTATAAAATAATATCCACTTCCATATTAAATCATTTCATGATTTTTAGTATTTTTCTCAAAGAGGACCCCTCAAACTATACCAGCTGCAGACCCCAGGAAACCTGGATTTGCCTGTGTGGCCAAGGAACAAACGACACACTCCTGGGACTGAAGGCAGGCTGGACTGTACTAGCTTACTTGTGCACACCTTGTCCTTCCTGCCCTGGTCTCTAGTCCTGGTTTCTACTTCCTGCCTTCAGATGAGCCCTCCTGAAGTCCTGTGTCACTCTAGGAAGGCCCAGACACCAGCATGGCTCCCTGTACCCTGCTTCCCCTCTTCTCTGGATCTACCCCTGTCAATATTCACCTGTGCCAACTCATGCTCTAGGTCAGGACTGCAAGACCATTCACAGTTTTTACCATGTGACAAAAAAAAAAAAAAAAAAAAAAAAAAAAAAAACACCTAAATAAATACTAGACGACATAAATTAACCATGTTATCACATCATTAGTGAGTTCCCCAAAACTCTGAAGAAGTATATCTAAAAGGGAGGATACCAACTTTTGATGATATCGGGACAGAAGATACTTCCTAGATCTCTCAGTGATAGAAGTTGCTTTCCTAGGTTGCTGGCGGTTAGTTGGATAACATTCCAGGAGAACCTTTTATATGGCAGCCAGCAAGGAAGAGTATCTAAAGACAGCAGCTGCCTGCTTTGTTTCAATTGTTCAGACCTTTTCACAAACTATTTCCAAGATGTTTGGATAACGTGGTCATCCCAGAGGACAAACTTAAGGGCTTTAGTTTTATAAAACCCACCCCAAGTTGGTAGTGTCCCCATGACTCACCATCAGTAAGACAACACAGACCTGTCCGACTGGGTTTACCAGTCACCTTTTTAACCTCTTTCTTGTACACACGGAGGCCCATCTACTTCAGTGGTCCCCACACCTGGCTGATTGTCAAAGTCACATGAGAGTATGAATAGTACAGCTCCTAGCCTACAGGCACACCAAGTTGGCATTTGGGGAACACGGGGCTGGGAATATTTGACATGTCCCCAGGTAATGTCAATGACTGATTTATTCTTCATTCTCAGATATATTTTTCACTCCAGTTGCTGGCTAATCTCCCTTATGCTATTTTACCAACTTCACTACTGAATCGTCCTTCTTCCATAAAGCCTCAATCTACCAACCTATGTGAAAGAGATTCTACTCCTCCGTGTTCAAGGACCAGAACACTCATTCATCAAGTCCCCATCAATTTTCGTTTTGGCAGTAACAACCCATGCATTCTGGGCCTACGTAGACCACATTCCCCTCCACGACCAAGCTGATCTTTGCAAAATCCAAATCCAAATATACCGCTTAGACTCTGACCCAAGCCTTGCACTGTGCAACCTTTTTCCCTGCATGTCAGTCTCCTGTGATACCATCTTCCATATCCGTCACACTGTGCTCTTCCAGCCTGCCTCTCCTCGGTTCTTGGCATGTTCCATGTTGTTTACCCTGCCCCATGACCTTTGCATATACTGTTCCCCTAATGCTTATTGCCCAGTCAGAGACTAAGCATATTTGAAAGCCACTAAATCCCAGGCAACCAAAAAATGAGCAAAAAAACCTTCAGAGGATATTTGGAAATCGAAAAGAAAGCGCTGAAATAGTTATCATAGGAAGCAATCACTTTATTGGTCTTCCTAGATATTTGAAATTTCAGTTTAGTTAAGTATTTTTATTTGTTTTTGTTTTTATTTTTTTATTTAAATTTTTTTTTAATGTTTATTTCTGAGATAGAGAGAGACAGAGCATGAGTGGGGGAGGGGCAGAGAGAGAGGGAGACACAGAGTCTGAAGCAGGCTCCAGGCTCTGAGCTGTCAGCACAGAGCCCGACACGGGCTCGAACTCACAAGCCGTGAGATCATGACCTGAGCTGATGTCAGATGCTTAACCAACTGAGCCACCCAGGCGCCCCATGTTAAGTATTTATTTTTAAACACATGAAGCAGAGAAGGCAGGTGGGAAGAAGCACACCATTATCTTGTTCTGGACCCCACTCCCAGAGTCTCATTCAGTAGATTTGGGGTGCATCTGAGAGTCCATGTTAACAATGTTCCAGATGCTGTTGGTGCTGCTGGCATTGATCACCTAGTATTTACTACTCTGACTACACAACAGAGTCTACACAACTTGCTGAGCTCTTAAAAATATAGATGCCTGGGTTTACCTGTGACCAATTAAATAGCAATCTCTGGGGACAGGACCCAGGAACCTTTATGTTAAGCTTCCCACATGATTTTATTATGTAGCCAGTATGAAAAACCACTCATTTAAGAATCACAGACTTAAGCCACAATCTCCCCCACCCCCATGGAACATTCCTCACCTTCACCTGGATAACTTTTACCTGTCCTTTAGATGCCAACTCTTGTCACTTCCTTTTTATATGTGTCTCTGCTTCAGAGGCCATCTCAGATTGTAACAGTCAATCACTGATATGATGATTTAGGCGCTGCCTATTTCTTTGCAAGTCTCTCTGTTCCATGTATCTGGGCTTATCACTGAAATCCAGAGTCTAATGAAGTGCACAGAACGGCGGAGTTGCTCAATAAATATTTGTGAAATGAGCAAACCATAAACTACGTAGTTGTCACTTACCTCTTTTGCATATTGTGAGACCAACTCCAAGAAATATTACAAAGAGCTTTGTGACTTTGTTGGGATCTCAGTATTTAGGAGACAGCTCTATCTCAAGCCACAGTGCCACAAACAAGCAGAAGCATAAGACTCAGAGCCCTGAACCAGTGCCTAGGTCCTAGAAAGAAAATTCTATCCATGCTCTCAAGAAAGAGCAAGGAAGATCCTTTTGTTCTGTAAGTTGATGGCAAAAAACAATGTCATCCATGAGAAATCAAAAGCTCATATTTGCCCATGTGTGAGTAAGGAGCCCATGTGTGAGTAAGGATTTATATAGTCTTATAACACCAAGCTAAAAAGTTCATTGTTAGGGACAGGACAGGAGCTATAAGGGGAGACTATCTACTGATGATGCACTAACAATACAAAAATTCACAAACCTCATGAGAATACAAACCACTAGGTTGAGAGACTTAATGCAAAACAACCAGCAATAGCAAAGGCTGGGAGAACAACTAAATAAGTACATTTAAAATAAGTTTAAAATAAATATGCTTAAAAATGATTAAAGATATAAATGCAAAAATAAAAACCTTAAAAAGGGAAAAAGATATAAGTAAAGGGATATTAAAGAATCTTTAATGTTGAGTACATCACAAGCACAAGAGGTACCTGGGTAAACCAGGAAGGCCTCAAAGCTTTCCAAGTGTTCTTCCACATCCTCAAGGGGGCTGAGGACAGACCAGAGAAGGGGACAGTCCTAAAGGGAGGCTTGGGAGCAAAGAAAGAGGAAACAGAGAGTCCTTGCATGGGCAGAGGTGCCTGGAGGCCAGCAAAGGCCTGCTGTCTCCTTAGCAGACGTGCAGGGTCAGAGGCTGATGTTGAGACCAAGGAGGCCAGGTTAAACAGTCTGACCGGAAGCTGTCTCCACGCTCCAAAGAAAGAAGAAAGTCATCCCAGGGGGAAAGGAAAGAAAGGAGCATAGGAAGAATGGACAACAGCTGAGTATTTACTCAATGGGGCTGACTCTAACTCAGAAGCAACTAACTACCTTGAATTGACAAGTTTGTTATCTACCGTCAAGAGGAATGGGGACCAAGTTCACAGAAATAAAGTTACTAAGCTGTCATACCTGATTGTGCTTTTTGTAACTCTGAAATCCTTACCTTTACATGACATAAGTGGGCCTTTTGCTAGTGTGTAGAGAGAAATCTTATTCCACAAAGAATTCCACCCTTGCATTTGTCTGTTTGCAAGTAAGATACTGGTACTCATTTTAAACATTGTGTTTCGTGCTTTAAAGGACAGTCCTCTGCCAAGGATGGAGACACAAATGTCTGCAAAAAGATTTTCTCATTTCTTGTCCACATTCCCCCATCTGTTGGTTGTGGAGGATATGTATGAACCCCAATTCTGTTATAGAAACAGCAGTTCAGACCCAGCAGGAACACTTTCATGATAGATGAACACGCTGGTCTTCTGCTCATATATATAGTCAGTCTTGTAATCCAGTGGATGCCAGACTGCCTTTAAGAGAAGGGAGTTCTGCTTTCTCTCTCTGTGCTGAGCAATCAAGGCTGTCAGGAACTACAAAGCTGAAGGTCAAATTTTAGACATAGAAAATTCACACTATAGGGGCACCTGGGTGGCTCAGTCGGTTGAGCGTCCGACTTCGGCTCAGGTCATGATCTCACAGCTCATGGGTTCGAGCCCTGCGTCAGGCTCTGTGCTGACAACTCAGAGCCCGGAGCCTACTTCGGTTTCTCTGTCTCCATCTCTATCTCTGCTCCTCCCCTGCTCACATTCTGTCTCTCTCTCTCAAAAATAAACATTAAAAAATTAAAAAAAAGAAAATTCATACTATAGAGTCCAGGGGAATGTTAGCCATTTTCCATCCACTGGAAGCCAGCATCGTGTATAGATCGTAGCACTGTCATGCCCTCTCTGCTTGCCATCATTAGTATTCTTGACCAGGCAGAAATCATCTCCCCTCACTTTAATCTTGCCTGGTAGCCCATCTCCATTCACACTTGGACCCATTAAAGGAGACAATTAAGAAGAGTAAGATTAACTCAGAGTCTTCTAGTCTCTATTAGAAAGTTTCCTAAATAAGAACTTTTTAAAATGTCATCATTGCCACTTGAGAGAGAGAGATTTCGGCTCTTTTCTGACATGGATTTGCAACAGAAAAATCCCTACCATCTATAAGAGCCAAAAGACACCCCAAAAAAATACAAAGTACTTTAGAGTAAACCTAGAAGAATGTACAAAACATTTATGAGAAGTTTAAAATATGCCTGAGTGACATAAAAGTAGATTTGAACAAATAGAAAGATACACCTTGTTCTTGGATAGGCTGTGTTCACATCTTAAAAGTGTTACTTCTGTCCAAGTAAATGTATAAAAATACAGTGATAAAAACATCACAGTGGGTTTTCCCCTGAAGACTGACAAATTGATTCTAAAGTTCTTATGGGAAATAAACATACAAGAATTGGCTAAGACAATCCTGAAGCTGATCACCAACTACTGTGAAAAACTTAAGCTCTCTTCCCTGCTTGCATTCTTCTCTCAAAGAAGAATGTCTAAGCCCCTAGGGAGAACAGCAAAGTCTTCTGCCCCAGGGCATAGATAAAGACACTTTGTTGCTGGGGGAAAAAGGGGCGGGGGGATCCTCTAATCCTGCCAAAGTGGCAAGAAACAGTCCTGAGCCCTGGATCTTCTATCAACAGTATAGTACTCCTCTCTCTGGGGGAGTGCTAGGATACTCTCCCAGACAAGGCCTGATATAGATACATGTAGTGTTTGACTGACTGCCATGGGGAGGAAGGGCAGAAAACTCTACACCAAAGGTCCGGGCACACAGGGTTTACCAAAGACTGAGGCTGGACCAAGACAACAGAGAACTTCCCTGGGCACTCAACTCCAGCCTAGCAAGGAATGATTAACAAGAAAGAACAAGAGGCATGGGGGTGTGTGAAGCAAGACCACAGAAAGAGATCTTCTTTGTGGTACAGGTGGGCAGAGATGTCTGAAAACTGAGGGTAAAGCAAAATATTGAGAAAAAAGACTCCATCACTCCAATCTGCACCCAAAGCACAAGGCATCACTATTGGAAACTGAAGGCAAGAAAAACAACAGAATTCTGAAACCTCGCTTGGGTCCTGACTAAATTGACTCAATTTTCTTATTTAACTGCCTGAGCGGAGGTATACCTATTTTCACACATATATTCTATTTATTTTAGTCTCTTGGTAGTCAGTAAAAATTATGAGGCACAGAGAAAAGCAAGGGAGGAAAAAAAATCCTCAGACAAAATAATCAATATAAGCAGATTCAGAGATGACCTAGATTTTGGAATTTTGGAACTAGCAAATAAACTTTAAATAACTATGATATATGTAAAAGTATCTAGTGGAAAATATGTACCACATGCACAAACAGAGGGAAAATTTTAGCAGAAAGATGAAAACCAAAAAAAAAAAAAAAAAAGACTCAAGTAGAAATGTTATAAATAAATATATGGCAGAGGTAAATATGCATAAGAGATGAAGAATTCCATTGATGTGGCTATCAATAGATACAACACAGCTGAGGAAACAACCAGTGAAGTTGGAGATACTTTAATAGAATTACCCAAAATGAAACACAGGCTAGGATATTACAAGGAAACAAAACAAAACAAAACAAAACTATCTTTTGTAAACATATACACAAAACTTCTCACTAAAGTATTAGTAAATCAAATCAGCAATATACAAAAAAGATAAGACATTATGACCAAGTGGGGATCTATCATAGAAATTCAAGGCTGGTTTGACATTTTAAAATCAATTAATGTATTTCATGTTATCAACAAGTTTAAAAAAGACAATAGATGCAGGGAAAGTATTTGATAAAATTCAAAATCCATTCATAATAAAAACTCCAAAAAAATTAGAAATTAAAGAGAACTTCCCCAACCTGATAAAGAGCATCTATGAAAAGTGTATAATTAATATCATGTTTCATAGTGATATTAGATAAGGAGCAAGGCAGAAAGCCTTGGGTAGCTCATTTGGTTAAGGGTCTGACTCTAAGTTTCAGCTCAGGTCATGATCTCACAGTTTAATGAGTTCAAGCCTCATATTGGGCTCTGTGCTGCTGGTGTGGAGACTGCTGGAGATTTTCTCTCTCTCTCTCTCTCTCTCTCTCTCTCTCTCTCTCTCTCTCTTCCCCCCCTCCCCATCTCTCTACTCTCCCTGGCTCACTCTGTCTCTCTCAAAATAAATAAATAAACTTTAAAAAAATTAAAAAAGAAAAATATAAGGAGCAAGGTAAAGATACACTCTGTCATGACTCTCTTCAACATCATACAGGAAGGCCTAGCCAGTCATATAAGACTGAGAGAAAAAGAAATAAAGAGCATACAGATTTAAAAGTAATAAATAAAAATGCTTTTTTTTTTCCATAGGTGACATAATTGTTTACACAGAAAAACCCAGACTACAAAATAAGCTACTAGAACCATAAGTGATTTAGAAATATTAATATTCAAAAATCATTTGTATTTCCCTAATAGCTTATTTTTAGAAATGGAACTTGAAATTAGGAAAACACAGTACTATTTACTATAGCACCAAACATAGGAAATTTTTAAGTATATATCTAACCAAAATATGTGGAATACTTTTGTTGAAAATTAATATACATTGATGAGAGAAATCAAAAAGATCTATTTATGGAATGAAAAACAATTTATGAAGATGTCAATTCTCTTTCAAATTGATGTATAGATTCAAACCATGCCAACAAAATTCAAAGTAGGCCTTTTTCCTATAGAAATTGACAAAATGAGTGTCAAAGAAATAAATAACCATAACATGTAGGGTACAAGCAGATATAGGGCACAAGTATAAGACTACTATAAGAAAATCTGGGAGGAAAGCTTTGCTACATTGTTAGGCAAAGATTATATAAGGCACACAAGCACAAATGGTTAAAAAATTGATTACTTGGACTTGATTAACATTAACATTTTTGTTCTCAAAGAAGACAGTTTAAAACATAAAACTTAACACTTGGAGAAAATATTTGCAAAACACATAACTGGTATAGGACAGATATCCAGAACCTATAAATAATTCACAAAACTCAATAGTAAGGAACCAAAGAATCCAAATTTAAATAGCGGGAAAGATATTTGAACGGATTCTTTAGCAAAGAAGATGTACAGTTGGCAAACAAAAACATTAGAAGATGCTTAATATCTTTAGTCTTTCAAGAAATGCAAGTTAAAAACCACAATGAGATACTACTATATAACTATCATAATGGCAAAAGAAAGAAAGCACAGGAAAAAGGCAGGAAGGAACATGGAAGGAAGGAAGGAAAGAAGAAAGAAGGGAGGGAGGGACGAAGAGAAATTTTGACAGTAGTGTGGATAAGGATTAAGGATGTGCAGAGCAACTAGAACTGGAACTCTAATTCATTGCTGGTAGGAATGCAAATTAACGCAGACACTTTGGGAAACAGTTTGGCAATTTCTTAGAAAGGTAAAAAATACGCTTAAAATAAAAAATCAGCAATTCCACTTCTAGTTATTTACCCGAGAGAAGTGTCCATAAAAATGTTTACAGGGGTTTTATTCAAAGTCAGGCCAAGTGTCCAAATGTTGAATACATTTAAAAATTTGGGGTACATAAACACAAAGGACTCCTACGCATCAATAAACCTGTTGATTGGCACAATGTGGATTAAACTGCATTATACCAATACACTATATTAAGTGAAAGAAGCTAAACTTAAGATTCCGCGATGTATGATTCCCTTTACAGGTAATTTTGGAAAAGGCTCAACCATAGGGACAGAAGACAGTAGTGCCTGCCAGGGGCTGAGTATTAAAGGAGGGGACTGAACAGAAAGAATGAGGAAACTTAGTAGTGTGATGGAAATGCTATCTAGCTTGACTGTAGTATGGTTACATGACTTAAACATTTGTAAAAACCTCATAGAACTCTACTAGGGTGAATTTTACCGTGCATAAAATAAAAGCCACTTATGAATTGTAAACACAATTAAACATAGAAAATAATTAATTAAATTAACTTTGAAATACAATTCCTCTAATTGTACATCCTCTATGGGATATATTCTAAGGAAAAAAGGAACTGAAATAAGATCTAAACTTAGTATGCTTAGGGTTTGCAGTAAAAAAGGTATTGTAATTATGAAACTATTTTATGTACCGTATAGGATAAAGCAAACAAATGAATATATTAATATTATTAGGAACTAATATTTGAACTATAAAAGAAGTATTAACATAAAATTAAGGTAAGTAAAAATCTTACAATTCCATTTTTTTATTTGGAATTAATACAAACTCATAATTTATATTCATTCTAGCATTGTCTACCTACAGCAGCTAGAAATAACTTCCCCCATAGGAATGAGTAGAGTTAATGTTTAGCTGTTGATTTCTAAACGATGATTTCTAAACATTCCACTCTATAAGAATGTTTAGAATGGAATTCTAACATTCTAAAGAATGTTTAGAATGTTTAGTGTGGAATTTCTAAACATTCCACACTATAAGACACCATGGCTTGCTACAGTAGTTGCAAATTCCAGGTTTGGGGCAAGGAAAAAACAGGGGCAATGCAGTGTAAGAAAACAACAAAGTGCTCACATACTAATGGCACCATATCAAAGAAACACAGGAGTCATCTTGGAGTAACCTCCACTAACCAAATTGGGAGCATTTGAGTGTCAAAAAGAACAAGGATGGCTATGAATCAAAATACACTAAATTTTTAAAAAATGAGTCCATAATGATTATAGAGAAGGGGCAAGACTGAGAAATTTAAAAATCTCTTCTTTGTAGAACACCAGTTAATAAATGAAAAATAAATAATAGTATTGGGAAAGTTACCATTTTGCAATCCCCAAGTAATAATTGTAGCAGGCAAAAATCATTAATGGATCATGAAAATATAAGATGAGAAGTTGTTAAAAAACAGAAAGTCACACAGTCAAGTGTTTCCCCACGGATTATTTATTAATCCCAGAGGGAGAAATATACCTCACTCTAGAGAGACCCCTCTGGTCACTACTTTGACCAAGTGACCAAAATTAGGATCACCAGTGGCCGGACAATCTGACATCAACTACTCCTGGGGTAAAGCATTAAGAAATATACAAAACCAACGTAATATTCTTGCCAAAGCACCTGAATATAACAATGAAAAATCAATCAGGCAAATCCATAATGTAGAAGATTCCATAAGACTAGACTGGGTTCTTCAGAAAAGTCATTGGCATGAGAACAGAACCAAACAAACAGAAATGTCAGAGACCTATTCTAGATTAAAAGAGAATGAAAAGACAACCAGATGCAATCCATCAACCATGACTGAATCCTACATCAATCAACCAACCAACCAACCAACCAACCAATACAACAAAAGACGTCTAGGAAATAATTGGAGAAATTTGAATATGGACCTCATATTAAGTGATACATTTTAGGGGTAAATAATAATAGTTCTGTGGCTACATCCCTATGCCTAGGAGGGATATGTTAAGGTCCAAGGAGGTCAAGTGTCACAGAGTCTGCAACTTACTTCCAAATAGTTCAGTAAAGATAAGTAAATAGATAAGTAAGAGAAAAATGTGAAAAACTGATAAATCTAAACGAGGCCTATGGATTTTTATTATATTATTCTTTATCTTTTATGTAATTTGGAAATTCTAACAATAAAAATTTTGAAGAAAAAATAAGCGTCTTGATCAGTGAAGCACAGGCCGGTGAGATGTATCTGCACCGCACTGAACGATGCATTTTGCATTGTGGTTGAGAAGGAGGGGCTAACTTCTGAGGCTACCTGGGGAAGGCTCTGGTGCTGTTGGGAAAATTAGAGGCACAGATTCCCATGCCTAGGGTTCCACTGCTCAAGGCCAGACTACCTTTTCCTCAACGGAGAATCTGGAAGACACACACAATAAATACTAAACAACAGAAGTCTGTGCTTCCCACCAGTTTGAGAAACGGCATTAGACCAAAAGGTTATTAGTTTTAATTTTAGCTAAACCACTGCCAAAAGAGTATGGCTGCCTTCATATTCCTTGGGAATTGATGGAAAACACAGGCTTCATTAGAAACCTGCAGCAGGATTTCAGCGAGATTGCTTTGGGAAGTCATGCTCATCCATTAATTGGCTCAACAACCATTTATCATTACTCATTTTTCCCTAATCATTAGCATCACATCTAATCAAATTTAGATATAAGCAAAGACAAAGATTTGGTACGAAATTCCATTACTTTTTAAAAATCTTGTCAAGCATTTGTAAAACAATGTTTTGTTTGTTTTTTTCTTCTTTACTAGATGTTTTATAGAGGACTAGATGTTCCTCAAAGAATATTGTGGGGAGAGAGGGCCATGGCTGGACAGAGAGATGAAAACAGAAAGTTTTCCAATGAAACAAAAGGAGAAAGTTCTCCAAGCCATGTGTATACTAAGGGCCCATCCCAATCAAAGGACTCAATCCACTCCACTCCAATTAGAAGAGTAGCCTTTGAAAACTCAATTTTAATAAAATTCAAGTCAGGGCTTTGGATGCTCAATCTTTTTAGCCAGGTGCCAAAATTCTGGCCAAATGTATGGAAGTGGATTCCTCTTCTATGAACTGCCACAAGAACTTTGATGTTTATCCTAGCAGAAAGAATCTAGGTTGATTACCCTCTCTTCCAAAAGACCATCCCTTTCTTGGTAGAGAGCATTCTTCCTGATTTATCCAGCTTGGAAGGACACCATGAACTTGATGTTCCAAACCTACTTACTAAAGATCCCTTCCCTTTTTTGGATCAATCGTAAAAATCAAAGACTGTCACACAACAAAGTAATTAACTTTTGCATTTTTTTCTTGAAAAAAATCTATTTTTAAGATAGCCCAAATATACTCTATATTTGCATTTTCAGTTCATTATTACTCTTCTTAAAAAGCAACAAAATTAAACTCTATCCCTTTGATACTATCATTCATTATTTGAAAAATGAGCTTGCTTTGCGTTTCCCAACCCACCTGAGATTTCTCCTGACAAACTCTTACACAATGTACTTACAGCCTGTTATTCTTAAGACTCCATTGTATAATGTAAAAATATAACTGGATATTCCAATGAAAATTCATGTAAATACCTCAGTACATAACATTTTTTTAACGAGTTACTACATATAGCACCTCATTCCTGTTAGCACTCAGTGCAAACATCTTGTCTTAATTCAACAGCTTGAATTTTCTTAAGACCTTGAGCACTTGATTAATTTCTGAATCTCAGCTGACACTGCCCTAAAAGGGTGAAAGAATTAATCACTCTGATGTCATTCCAGATGGACAAGCACAGGTTTTAAGATGCTTGTTTTGCATGTGGGATTGGAATTTAAGACATCCCATATATAAAATTCTTAGACAGCAATTGAGAAGTTGGTCATGGATGTAGGCACTAGAAAAACATGTTTGTTTTTTGATGCCTCTGCAAGGTAAATTTCATTATTCCTTCATTAAGAGTTATATTGGGTAGTTACACAGCACCCATCGTCATCACTTGTAAAGGGAATGCTAGATGCTTTGTTTATTTTATGCATAGGTACAGCCAACCAAACACGCTAAACCACTTAAAGGAGTTTATTGACACTGGCAAGGAACAACAATTTAGTAAAGCAAATGACGCAGATTGTATATTGTGGAGTTTTCAAGGTTTCTCTCTCTCCTTCCCCACCCTGCCCTACTTTTCTTTAGAACAGCTTTCTACATTGAAAACATGTCAAAAATTTGGAAAGCAATAAGCAATCAGCTATTTTTTTTCTCCTAAAGCTATGATTTGGTTTTGGGCCAATCTCAAGCAGTGGGCTTTTCAAATAAGACCAGTTTTACTCATCCCAAAATGGGAAGATCTATCCAACAATGAATACCTCTACTTGTTAGGTCGTCAAGCCTGAGCCAGTGAGCAAAGGTCAAGCTAAAGCTTTATGAAGAGCGACTTGATAACCACCAAATTTTAAGGCAAACAACTAAAGAACACTAATATCATTCACATATTGAGTTTTAGTTTTGATCAAACACTACAGTTAGCTTTATGTCCTGCGTGAAAAAAAATACCAGTCTCAGTCTATCATAACCCATATGAATAGATTTCCTTTAAAAGGCAATATGTGAATTTTAGAGCACATATTGTAGCCTGGCCTAGAACTAGGTGACATGATGATGATTTCATCACTGGTCATTACTGTATCAACAGACCTCATCAGTTAACGTTTTGGTTTGGAAGTAATGTTACACAGTGGATGAGAACACAACCAAACTGGATTTTGTCCTGTCATTTACTAGTTCTATGACCTTGGACAAGTTAACAGGCCTCCGTCTGCCTCAATTTCCTTGTCTGAAAAATGGGGATGATCATACCTTCTCCTAAGTGTACTGACTACATTAAGATATAAATGAGAAAATATCTGTAAAACCATTAGCACATCTCCTAGCATGTAACAAACAGTTATTGATAGCTATTTCTTTCAAACTTTAGAGGTTGTCTTTCTAAAACAGTAATTGGTTTAGTTCACAGAACAAATACATCATTCTAATTCACCAGAAGACATTTCTTGAGAAACACTGATTTTTTTTTCCTAACCTCATCTCATACCTGTCTAGTCTGCTATGGCTTCTGTATCCCTATGGACAATAAATGTAGTATTTGCTTGCTAAGTGCATTACACTTGGTATCTCATTAGTTCTCACAATAATTGTATGAAGCAGCAACCATGACTATTTTCATGTTACAGGTTAAGAAACGGAGGCTTAGAACCCTAAGGTTATATAAACATTAAGTGATGGAGGCAGCATTCAGATCTGTGAAATCTGATGTTAGATCATAATCACCAACTTAGTATCTGTCAGGTCCTATATAAGCTATTTAAATTATACTGTAGAGAAAAAAACAACATTTAGATGGTGCAGAAAAGGAACCATGTGCTTGAGACTCACCTTATGGAGAGAGAAAAAGGTGGGCTCAGCAAAGCTTGTAGTTTGTGTTTTAGCCCCCGCAGGACAACAGAAACATCCCTTGGTTCAAGAGCATGGAGTCTCCTGGCTGATGGTCCTATCTGTACACCGCACACATGTTTAAATCACATTCCAAGTGAGCTGTTGATTCAGCCTTCTGATCCTAGAGGGTGGAAACAAAATCCAGGTATACGTAGCTAAGAGATTACCCTCCAATTCAGAGATAGATTGTAACAGGGAGAGAACAACGGGGTTAAATGTCTATTTCTACCTAGACAAGCTAAACTGCTCTGACATTCTGGGTCAAATACAAGCTGCCCTGGTTCTCATCCTTGTGCAGAGCATGGACCTGATGGAATATGAGGCAGACCTGGCATTTTGTGTTTATTAACTCATTTAATCCACACAAGAATCCTCTGCAGATAGCACTGTGATCAGCCCTGCTTTGTAGAGGAGAAAACCAAGGCAGGAACACTTCCAATAACAACCTGCATTGTGTTCCACAGTAGACACATGGCATGGGCAGGATAGAAGCCAGGGAGGTAACAGCACAGGCCTGGTCCCTGGAGCCCCACAGAACACACACATGGGAAGGAAAACACCCAGTTCCCGGAACTTTTGACTTAATGATGGTATCACACACACACATACACACATGTGCAGCTTCACTTTTACCTCAAGGTCTCAGATACATATAGGCTTAAAAAAAAAAAAAAAAAAAGAGGTAACTGCCAGGGACTGTGGGGAGAGGGGTATTGGGGGTTGGTGTTTAACAGGAACAGAATTTCAGTTTCAAAAGATGAACAAGTTATGGAGATAAATAACTGTTATCCACCCATGATGGCTGCACAAAGTGAGTATACTCAATGCCACTAAACTAGAGAGTTAAAAATGTTTAAGATGGTCAATTTTGTGTTATGTATAAATTTTGCCCCTACAAAAACAAAAACAAAAACAAAACAAACAACAACAACAACAAAAAAAACCCCACACAGTAAAAGCCACAGGAGAAAATCTGTGGTTGGGTTATCTGGCCCAAAGTGCCAACTGTGCTAAGAAGCCCTGGGTCACAGGAGATGTGACAGATTGAGTGACGTCGTGTATTGATTTGACTGGTTTTATTTTTAGAACTTGAGTACTTGCTGTCTGCCCTTTCCCAGAAAGAATATAGGACAGAGATTTATTAAGCTCCTGAGAAATTCAGCAATTTCTGAAGAAAGGTGCTTCTTTCAGTGGCACTCTGAATTTCCACGGCCCGGAATAAAGGTCTCATTGAATAATGACGGTCAAGGTCCAAAACAGCTTCCAGGCTGAGATGGCTCTGTCCTCTCTCAGTGTGTTTTGGGGGAAAAGTGATCTATTTACAATATTATCTCTGCTGGTTCATTCAAAACTACAGAACCTTCAAGTGAGAACAGATTTTCAGATTTAGAAGATAATTTTTGCCCATTAATCGGCAGCTGGAAAATAAGAACAGAACCCTTGGAAGCAGCTAAAACCCAAAACTGTCGCATGCAGGCCTTCTGTCCATAAGGATCCTATCTCTCAATGAATCAAAACCTTACCCTTGAAGATCGAGGTTTTCATACCAAGATAAATAAAACTATTAATTTTTTTTCAGAATGTCTGTTAGAAATATAATTCCACATACCTGCTGGTTTTCAAAAAATTCAGGCTTAAAAATGGAAAATAAAATTTAATACCATGTTATTACTTACAGTTGTCATTGGCAGAGCTTCGAGCTGCCTTCTGAATTTTCGAGCACCACCCAGAGTTGTTTTTCTTTCAAAAAGGATTTTTCCCCTCAAGATTTTATGAAGATCGCTAAGTAGAATTGCATGCAATCCTATGAAGGGTATATTTTATTCATTTCACTTCCAGTTTGATTCTTACAATGTGAACTCTGTAATTTTCCAGAAAGAAAAAGCTGTGTGTTGTGTGATATTGGCATTGCGCTATGTAGATGTATAGGATTTACACTGTACATATCTGCATGGGCTTGTGCCTGGAAATCTTGTCTAAACCCTCTGTATCTACAGATCCCTGTGGCGACTTTATCTTTGGAACCAAAATGCTAGAAAATTGTTTGTAATATTTAAACTTTTACCATGTAAAACTTTGATGGTGATAATAATAGAGATGTGTGAGACAAAGTGAAGCAGTTTGTGTAACATTTTTTGGAAGACTTAAATTATTTCTATGTGCTGTGAATAGATAATAGAAACCTTCCCTTCATTCACCCATGTAACAAATACATATTGAGCACCCTTCATGTGCTAGGCACTGTTTTAGGCGATGGAAATACAAAGGTGAACAAAAACAGATTTGGTTCCATCTTTGTAAAACTGAGTTTTTTTGGGGGGGGGGTTGTAGGCCTTATACCACAAATTAAGCATAGCTCATTAAACTGTGAATTATTTAATTATCATTGTAAGTGCTACAAAGGGAACTAGGAGGTGCTATGAAAGTTTAACTGGAGAATCTGGCCGTGTCTGAGGGGCAGGGTCAATTTCTTCAGAAAGGGATGTTTGAGCTCAGCATCACCTATAGACCGAGTCAAGAGTCCCCAGACCTACACTTTGAAGGAGGCTTTACCTCCCATACCACCAATGCCTGGGGTGCCCTGAACCTCTGAATCCCCATCTAAAGGACCTCATCTGTGTCTAACATCCCAAAGGGGCAAGTACAAACACCTTCAGTTTCGGGGGTGGTCAAGAAGGGCTGCTTGTAGAGTGTGAGAATGCAAGGGCTTTGATGTACACATTTGATGCTCACAGTCCTTTCACAATGTGAAAAGAAACCAAGGATGGGCGAACAAGGGAGATGAAGATTTGGCCACTAGCATGGAACCATGAGTTGTGGTCCTTATACCACAACATTCTCATGTGGAAATTCAGGGGGGTCTGAGAAGTCTAAATTCTGTCTATAGCAGGTGAACCTTCATTTGCACTCTTGCTTTGAGCCCTAAAAATGTTAGGGGTGGTCCCATTTGATCTGGGCTTTGCAAGAGGAGTTGGCATTGACTGGGCAAGGAGAGAAGGGGCCTTTCGGGCAGAGGGGCCCATATGGGTGATGGCTCTGAGGCAGAATGGAAAATGAGGTGTTTAAGAACCTAAAGGAAGCTAGTATGTCTGGGATACAGAGAGTCTCACTGTAGCCTGACTGAAGATCTGTCCAGAACAATACATCTTTGAAGGAAAATACTATGTGACCATAAATGAAAGGTCTCCACAACACATTTTTGAATAGCTACTTAAAAAATTATGAAATGACTTCTATTGCTAAACTATAATTGCAACACAACATATACAAAAACTATCGAAACAGATGTTTGTAAATAATTTTCTTTCAAATACCGAATTATCAGTGTGCCATTACCTTCATTATCCCATGACAATATAGGCAATCATTTCCCATGTCCCTTGAGACTCAAGCCTATGACATGGGTTCTGTTCCCACTGCTTTTCCACCTCAATTTTTGTATTCCATAAATATTCATAATATTCATTCATCTTTTTACTAATTTAACTCAGCTGCAATATAGAAATAATATTACAATAGAGATGTTAGGAGGATGAAAGAAGCTAATATATAAGAAGTACTCAGAACAACAGCAGGAAACCACCAGGCTCATAAAAGGATGATATGGTCTCTGTACCCATGAGAGCTTCCAATTAGAAGAAAAGCAAACATGCAAGCAATTCTGTTGTGCGTATTTAAGAGCAGCAAGATTCTAAAACCACAGAGAAGGAACCGATTATTCTACCTGTACAACAGGGTGAGACTTCACAGACGAGGAAATATTTGGTCACAAGTCCAGAGGGAAAAGGACAGCTACCCCACTGGACAAAAGGGATGACGTGAAGGTATGGGGTAGAAGAGTGTGTTGGGAAGGTGGGAAGTACTACGAATGACCTGGTACTCAGCAAGTGCTAACCCACCCTGAAAACTGGGTCATCAGGATGACAGAAATGGTTGGGTCTAGGGTTGGGAGTTGAGCATGCTGGGACTCAAGAGTTGAGCCAGAGTGCGAAGGGACTTGCTGGAATTGGACACTTACGTGGTAGGGGAATGTTTCTCAAAGGGTGGCCCTTGGACCTTAGACACCCCTGGGGCTTCGTGTTAAAAATAAGTCTCCCCAGGGGCTCCTAGGTGGCTCAGTCCAGGAGCAGCCAACTCTTGATTTTGGTTCAGGTCATGATCTTGCGGTTTGGGACTTCAAGCCGGGCATGGAGCTCTGCACAATAATGAGGAGCCTGCTTGGGATTCTCTCTCCCTACCTCCCTCTCTGCCCCTCCCAGCCTCTCTCTCAAAATACATAAACTTAAAAAAAAAAAAAAAAAAAAAAGTCCGGCTGGGCCCACTCCAGACATAATGAATTGGAATAAGGGGCCTAGGGCAGTTTAACAAGCTCTCCAGGTGATTCTTGTTTATACTGGTGGTTGAGGTACCAGGAGTTGTTAAAGGAAGTTTTTCCATAATTCATACAATGAGCTTTGTCTTACAAAGTGGCTAGCTATATCCAGATTGCCGAGAAAACCAAGAAGCTCCCCTTTCAGAAGAAAAATACCTATTCAGAAATGGGGCTGCCTTCTGTGAAAATAAATTAGTATCAGACCTTATTGGATAGATATGGGCAGGGGAATCTCAAAGCAAATATATTTTTGCCTATATCATTCTGATCCCTAGCACCCTGACATCCAAAGGAGAAAAGATCCAAATTCTCCCAAAAATAATAAGACTCGTTAGTTTTTCCTTTATAATGGAATACCTATTAAAGACTCCTAACCTAAAATAGACTCGGGGTTTGTGAAACACTGCTGAGAAGGTAACAGAAGTCACAAAGCAATGGCTGGTGTGGAAGTCGGTAATGTTTCAAATTTCCAGGAACTAAAATCAATGAAATGCAATACTTTCAAACCTTCTTCCTTAAGATTCATTATCCTAAAAAGTTATATATTACTCAGTGCAGGCTCCTTATGCTTAAGATTTTTAGTTTTACAGCTCTCCAAAGAGTCTGAGTGTTTAATAAAGAGAATAGAGAGTTTGCAGAAACCTCAACACATCACAAAATTCTATTTGGTTGATTACTACCCTTTATTCTATGGAACATGACATTTTCAAAGCATGTTTAAAATGGGAAAACTCTTGGGGTGCCTGGGTGATTCAGTTGGTTAAGCGTCCGACTTTAGCTCGGGTCACAGTCTCGTGGTTCATGGGCTCGAGCCCTGCATTGGGCTTTGTGCTGACAGCTCAGAGCCTGCTTCGGATTCTGTGTCTCCTTCTCTCTGTCCCTCACCCACTTGGGCTCTGTCTCTCCCTATCTCAAAAATAAACATCAAAATTTTGTTTTAAAATAATGGGAAAACTCTTGTCATATGGTAAAAGGGGAGGAAAACATACAAAATAATATATATATAAATATTTAATATACATATATATGTATATATAGTATATGTATATATAGTCATTAAAACTAAATCCCTACGTATAAAGATTAGAAGAACATAAAATATCAGTTAATTTTTGATTCCAGGGATGGTGACATTATCAGTAATTTCTGGTTCCTTCCTTGTGCGGTTTTATAATTTTGGAAACTTCTAAAATGAACTCACCTTAGTTTTATCATTTGAAAAAAGCCCCAAACTTGTACATGATGAGGGTGTGGGTGTGGTGGTGCAAGAAGCCGAATGAGGCACAGCAGTTGGTGGTGAGGAAACTTCCCTTTCGCCTCAAGTTGGACACACTTCTTCCTTTATGCTCCCCTCTCTGTTGGGATCTCCTTGCTAAAGAGTGAGTTCTTGGAGAAGTTCTTTGAGGTTTGCAACTGCACTTAACTTGTACCTGCAAGTTCAGCAACTAAAGCAGAGTCTGGCCCAGAAATATTCCAGGGTTGAGTGACTGCTCTTCAGTTCCTCAAAAGCCAATGCTGACATCTCATCCCGTGGGACCAGGCTCTGGAGTCTGCTGTTCAGAGATGCCCGCTTCACCTTGGGAGCTGATCTCCAGCCCAGGAAGAGTGAACAGGAACGATGATTTCATGTTCCACTCCGGAGAACTGTAGGCAGGGCTGGCTTTCTGGTGTTAGGATCTAAAGAGAGAGTTCCCTGCTCTAAAATACCCACGCTGACTCCCAGCATTTTACCATCAAGGCTTCCTTCCTTCAGGGATCTGAACTCTTGTAATGGTTCCCTATTAAAATACAAATACCTCCAGGAGGTGTTAAGCCTTTGTTAGCAAACACCTTGCTTGTTAACTAACACCTGAGCTGACATACATCTGAAATCAAGTGGCTGGTGGGAAGTCAGCTCTTGGAGAGATGGGGAAGTGGTGGAAAGCAGGCAGTTTGAGGACACCTGAGACCTTAGGATGAGTGGGCTCAGAATGTCACAAGTCGTCTAGACCTGGTGGTCAAGGTGAAGACACAGGTGGGACACATGGCAGGTAGGTGTGCTGTAGGCCTAGTTCTCCAGCCTTTCAGGTAGTCAAGCTTTCTAGTCAAGTGCACATGAGGGTTAGAAAATTAACTGGTAAAGGGTTTGTTTGTTTGTTTGTTTGTTTGGGTTGGTTTGGGATTTTTTTGTTTGTTTGTTTGATTTGGGGTTTGTGTTTTGGTCTGTGTTGTTTTTGTTTTTGTAAATGAGATTGGTCGTGATTTTTTTGACTCACGAACATAAGGATTCAGTGTTTGGGCACCAAACATGCACCTCAACTTTTAAGTTAATAATGTCGCTATTTACTTTTCTGTCTTACATTAGTTAATCAACACACATTTAACTCCTGTCATTTCTCTACAAAATTCAAAGCCTTCATTTCTGATTTTAAAAAATGTTCTCTCAAAGTCTTTTGGCTGGTCTGTCTTTCTGTCTGGAAATGCCATGACTAGAGAAATATGCTGAATTTTCCCACTTTTGTGTGTATTATTAGTCATCATGGGAGAGCTAAATGGCACTCTGGATTGAGTAAGATTGCCTGAACGGTTTTCAAATACTTGGGGTTCAAACAAACCCAAAATGTGTTTTGCCAAAACATTTGCTTTTCTCTTCATTTTTTTAAACCCATGTTTATTTCAAGGAGCATTTATTCCATGTGTTTTTAATGCATTTATACTCAGTTCATTAAAATGCTACTCTATAACAGTTCCTTGGCGTCCGAGAGGCCCATGGAACCCTTCTGCTTTGAAGGGGTAGATGTGCTGTGCCCACCCCAGTCTACAGTCTGAAATGGCCCAGCTCCTTCCTGGAGCCCATGGAGTCTAGGACGCGGAGGGTCTGGCACACCAGAGCACTTGTGCCCCAGGCCCTGGCGCCAGGGTGCCCTGTCTACCTCTGCTGTGCACATGGGCCAGTTAGTAGTCAGGAAGGTCCCTCACAGCCTCGGCTTGGTCAGGATTTAAGTGTTTTTGAATTGCATCCCTGCCTTTGCGAATCCTGGTAATGCTGAGGATTTAAGGGCCAGGCTGAAGCCCACAGGGCCTTATTAAATATCAATACTGAGAATGAGGGGGTAATTAGGAGCTGAGAAGGTCCCCCATTGTCTCCATTTCTGCAGTGGCAGGGAGTGACTCAACCCTCTAGGAAAGTAATAACAAACCTGTCAGATTGAAATTGCTAAGTAGCAAAAGACCCCCATTTTGTTCTAGATGCCCTGCCCCACCTAAAAGCAACGGCATGGAAAGCAGTGAGATGCAGATACAGCCTGATGTTTATGTAGCAGTGGATTAGCTTAGGGTAGTCAGGTCATTCCCCAAATAAAATGTCTCCATGCATGCTTCTGGCGGTTCTCTGTCAACATGGTCAGACCACACGTCAAGAACTGACGCAAGTTCTCTATAAATGTTATCGCATTTCATCTTCACCACAGTCCCCTGAAGTACATACGATTAGCCCCACTTTGCAGATGAGCAAAATGAGGTGCAGAGCAAAAGCAACTTGCCTCAGGTCCAGCGGTGGGCAGGATTTTCTTTGACTCAGACCTGCCACATTGGCATTTCCTGGGCCGGTCTAGGCCTGAAGCTGGGCCCCCAGTCACTTGAAAATCCCAAGTCTCACTTCTTTACTGGAGACCAGCCCTGGAGGAATAGCAATTATTTTGATAGGTCTTAGTGAGATAGGAAAACTGAGGGATTCCATAAAAATCTGCTTTTTGCTCCTTTTCCTGCTTCTATTCTTGCTATGACCTGTACGCTCACACACTTTACACAGGCTTCATTGCAAATAGTGTTCTCCTTGTGAGAGACTAGGATTTAATAATGACTTCTTTAGAATACATAATATCTCAGGAAGGACCAGGTGAGATGACCAGAGGAAGCTATCACACATATATTCCAGACCAGCAGTGCTAGATTTCTGGCTCCAGACTGGGGCCCTTGCCTTTGTTCTCATTGGTTCCTGGATGCCTGAGGGGACACTTGACCTCAATAAAAACCCCAGTCCCCAAGCAAAGATGAGACTCATGTGCGTTTCCTTTCCAAGCCCCCAGATGCTCCATCTGTATCTGCACTCTGTATCTTCAATAAACTCGGCTCTCACTTCCTGCTGGCTCGCATTTGATTTCCATCCCTCAAGAAGCCAAGGACCCTCTTGGCCGCTCCTGCAAGATCCCCTCTGGGTCCTCAGACCTGGCCTGCTGGCATCATCTGGAAAAAGACAACGCTGGGGAAGGGGAGGGAATTTGCACGGGCCAATCTCCGAATTAGAAGGGACTCAGATTATTTTGTCCATCGTCTCTAAACTCTTTCTCTATCAAGAAAAAAAAATGTGCTCTAGTTACTCATTGTCCCTCTTAAAGTGCAGGTCACTTCATGGAAGACAAAACTCCAGATGTGGTCTGGCCGGCACCAAAGGGTGGGGCTGTCTGTCCCTGCTTTCAACACCAGAAATGTGTTAACAAAGCCCCAATGTTTCTACTTCCCAAATCCACCCATTATGTGGCTACGTCATGTCATGTAACTGTCGCCTCACATTCAGCTACCAGCTAACAAACACTTTAGCCTTTTATTCATTTACTTAACTTCTTCCTTATCTTCTCATTTCCCGTGAGCACCTGTCCCAGTTAGGTTCCACGTGGTCTAAACAACTTCTTCCTGCTCCTGAGCTGCCTGTGTCGACTTTTCTGTCATCTCAGCTCCACTGGATCTGGCTGCCCATTTCTTTTCAAGTTCTTTCTCCTTTGCAGCGAGTATGGACATGGGTAGGGGAGGAAAAGTTCGTTTTTCTAGACCTATCTGTTTACTTCTGTATTGTCCCTGTTAAAAACCCTAAACTTTCTTGTTCTTTTCATTCAGTGAATGGTTGAAAAAATATCCCTTTTCAAGGTCTCATGTATTTTTGGAAATCTTCAGCTCATTCTGACACTGTGTCTATCTGTGATTTTTGTCACAGGCCAGGCCATGATTTTGCATCCTCCTTCATTTGAGGGGCCTCCTTCCACCTGTAAGAATGGGCCTCTTCCACAGGTAAGAATGAGTCCTACCCTAGCTCCAAGAACACTCTGGGAATGCATAATTTCTGGAAACTTTCCTTCTTTTTTATTCAAGTTTTAGGGTCCGAATTTTGCCTATTTTGAGCCCCCTATATCTTTTGTGCATATTTCCTTTAGAATACTCTAGCTATAGGGGCACCTGGGTGGCTCAGTCGGTTGAGCGTCCAACTTTGACTCAGGTCATGATTTCACGGTCCATGGGTTCGAGCCCTGCGTCAGGCTCAGAGCCTGGCACCTGCTTCAGATTCTGTGTTTCCCTCTCTTTCTGCCCCTCTCCCATTCACACTTTGTCTCTCTCTCTCTCAAAATAAAGAAACATTAAAAAAAATATATTGTCTATAGAATTATCTAAACTTCCTCTGAATTTCTTGAAATCTGCTTTTCCAAATTCCAAGTTATGTGCAATGCCAAACACATTCATTTCTTCACAGAATCATTCAGTGATAACATGGTCACACTTTTTTATAGTTCCTATTATTTCCAGACTCCACTTTAATCTGCATTACTGCTCAGAATTAAGACCAAGTAGCAATTCCATTTATTGCTTCCTCTGCATGCTGAGGCAAATAACAAATTAAATGAAGGCTTTACCTTTAGCAAAATAAGCCATTAAGCAGATGTCCAAATAGATGAAATTCTCCATCTCTACCCTCAGGTGCTTTAGTGATGGTTTTGTAATCTACAAAAAGAAAGAGTTACCCATTTCTCAGAGGTAACTAGCGGGGTTGCTTGACTTTACTTCCTCCACAGTGTTTTTCTGATCCACTTTCTTGTTATTGTTTTCCAAGTTGTCTCCAAAGTTCTTCCATGTAAACTCTCACAGATCATGGATTTCTGTGTACTTATGAAAATGGCCCAGGGTATAAAGTAGAATATGTTGATGTATAATCACCCTTGCCTCTTTTATATGTTGGGGGTGGAAACACTTTCCTTAGAGGGTTATTGAGAGAGTTAAGCGAGGCAGTGTTTGGACAAGGGGTCATGCAAACTGGAAAGTATGGCACAAATGTTTACAATTATCTTTACTGAATTATTATCACTCTGCCTCTTCAGTGAAACGTGTCTGTGAAATGAGGTATACCTCTCCTTTACAACTTGGGTCTTGTTCTACAACTCTTTGTAAACCCATAATTTACCTTCCTATATTAGATTGTTAAGGTCCTACTGCTGATCAGATATAATCAATGTACTAGGTGATAAATAAAGAGAAAAACTTCTTGAAGAGAGGGAATTTCTTTTATTTTGGAACACCAGGCATTAAGCATGTACTAGGATCAGACTCTAGGTGTGTGGAGAATATTCCCTTTCTCCTTTACCCTCTTGGACTGGATTTTTCCTAAACACAGTCAAGCTCTGCATAAGAAAGGGAAATAACCATATGAGGCTGGCTACCTATAGGTAGAAAAAAAAATAACATATTTATTTTACTATCAGAGAGAAACAGGAAGAGAGAATAAATCATTACGTAGTGTACAACTTAGATTTCCAAACTTAAAGCCATAGGAATTGCTATTTAAATATACACTTTAGGGGCACCTGGGTGGCTCTGACTTTAGCTCAGGTCATGATCTCACAGTTTGTGAGTTCAAGCCCTGTGTTGGCTCTGTGCTGACAGCTCGGAGCCTGGAGCCTGCTTCAGGTTCTGTGTGTGTGTGTGTGTATGTGTGTATGTGTGTGTGTGTCCCTCTCCCACTCACGTTCTCTCTTCTCTCTCTCTCAAAAAATAAACAAAACTTAAAAAAAGTATAGTATACACTTTCATAGTTTTGATATATTCACAGATATGTGCATCATCACCACTAAGTTTAGAATATTTTTATCAGCCCCAAAGAAACCCTGTACCCACCGGCATTAGCAATCACTCCCCATTTCTCCCCAACTCCACACCTACACAGCCCTCCACAACTGCTAATTTTTCTCTAGATATACATTTACCTATTATAGACATTTCATATGAATGCAACCAGTACATGATTGTGACTGGCTTCTTTCTATTAGTATAATGTCTTCAAGTTTCATCCACATCATTAGCATGTGTCACTTCATTCCTTTTTATTACAAAATAGCATCATCTCATTTTACAAAGATTTCCCATTTTATTTATAATTTTGTCAGTTTTTCATTTGAGGTTGTCTCCATTTTTTGGCTTTTATGGATATTGCTGCTATGGACACTCATGTGCAAGGTTTTGTGGAGATGGATGTCTTCAATTCCAGGAGTATGTTTAGCACTTTGAAGAACAGCCAAAGTGTTTTCCAGAATTGCTGTACCATGTTGGTTCCCACCAGCAAATTTATGAGGGTTCTTACTTCTCTATAGCCTTGCTAACGTTTGTTACTGTCTTTTTTATTACAGCCATCCTAGTGAGTGTGAGGTGGTATCTCACTATGGTTTTGATTTGTACTTACCTAATGACATGATATTGAATATCTTTGTGCTTGCTGTGTTTTTCGACATTTTTCTTGGAGAAACGTCTACTCAAATCTTTTGCCCACTGGTGGAGTTGTCTTTTTATTATTGAGTTTTAGAATTCTTTTTCTATTTTGAATCCCAGTCCCTTATCAGATATATGATTTGTAACTTTTTCTCATTTAAAGGGGTGTGTTTTTGCTTTCTTGATTGTACCATTCTCGGCTCAATTTTCTTTCATTCATTCATTCATTTGTTTTTTAATTAACAAACACTGAACAGACTCCTATCATTGTATCTCCATCTCTCTACTAGGGCGATAAATGGGAGAGGGATGGGCTGCAAGAGCATAGCATTGGCCCTAGTACTGGAAGTTTCCCCAAGTCTCTGGGCACTGGTTTGCTCTTGTTTGCATCCCAAACTCTATGGTGTTGATTCTCTTGATCAATAACATGTCATTATGCAGATAACGTAGAGAATATGCATAGACAGTATGAGTAAATCCTATTAAAATCCTTTCACATCTGAAAGAATTCAGGTTCCAAAGAAGCCACAGTGATGCATGTCCAGGTCTGTGTCTGAGAGAGGCATAGAATCACAGAGGCCTTTCTCAGCTCAGAACACATCGTTACCTTGCTTTTGCCTCCTGTGTTCAGAGGTAGAGCCCTGGACACCTGCACAAAATCAGAGTCCTGTGACTGGAAGCTAGAGGGATGGGTGGTAACCAAAAGCATCTACTACAGATGTTTATGATGAATTCCCTTCACCTATTGATTTTGGTCATGGTGCATGACCTGAGAGGAAAAAAGACCCTCTTTGAAGACTGGCTTTCAGGGATCACCTCAGGCATCCAACCACACAGTGGACAAATAGCTACTGAGCAAATCCGTCCTCAGAGAACCTACCCAGAGTTGCTCACAGGTTGATTATAAAAGAATATAATCAGGAACAGCCAGATGGAAGAGATGCACAGGGCAAGAAATGTGGTAAAGGATGTGGATCTTCCATGCCCTCTCCAGACTCCATTCTCCCCAAAGCTCCACATGTTCACCAACCCAGAATCTCTCAGGACAATTTTTTTTTTATGATAAAGTTCAATTTCACCTATTCTTTAACTGCATATGTTTTTGGTATTATATCCAAGAAACCATTGCCTAATACTAGGTCATCAAGATTTACTTCTATGTTTTCTTCTAAGAGTTTTATGGTTTTACCTCTTAAATATTGATCTGTGATCCATTTTGAATTAATTTCTTTATGTGGCTTAAGAAGTAGTTGAAGTTCATTGTTTCATGTGGGATTATACAGTTGTCCCAGCATCGTTTGTTGAAAAGACTATTTTCTCACCATTGACTTGTCATGGCACTCTTGTTGCAGTCAATTGACCATAAATGTAATGGTTTATTTATGGACTTTCAATTCCATTCCACTGATTGTATGTCTGTCCTTATGTCAGCATCACACTGTCTTCATGACTGTAGCTTTGTAGTAAGCTTTGAAATTGGGAAGTGAGTCCTCTCATTTTGTTCTTCCTTCTCAGGATTGTTTTGACTATTCTGGATCCCTTGCATTTTCATATGAATTTTATGATCAGCTTTTCCATTTCTGCAAAAAAAGACTGTTGGGATTTTGATATGGATCACACTGAATCTGTAGGTCAATTTGGAAATTACTGTTTTCTTAATAATACTAAGTCTTCTGATCCATGTATATGGGATATCTTTTCATTTATTTTTATCTTTAAATTTTTCAACAATGTCTCACAGTTTTCACTGTATAAGTCTTATCATTTTTTGTTAAATTTATTCATAAATGTTTTTCTTCTTGATACTCTTTTAAATGGAATTGTGCTCATAATTCCTTTTATAAATTGCTCATTGCTAGTCTATAGAAAGAAGGAGATTTCTTAGGATTTACCATATACAAATCATATCATCTGTAAAGAGAAATAGTTTACTTCACCCTTTCCAATCTGAATGCCTTTTATATCTTTTTCTTGTTCAAATGTCCTAGCTAAAACCTCCACAGCAATGTTGAATGGAAATGGAAAGAGCAGACATTCTTACCTTGTTCCTGACCTTAGAGAGAAAGCATCCCATCTTTTCCATTAAGTATGATGGTAATGGAGTGGTTTTCACAGATGGCCTTTATGAAATTGAGGGAGTTCCCTCCTGTTCCTAGTTTGAAGAGTATTTTTATAATGAAACGGATTGCCTCAAATGCTTTCTGCATCTATTGAGATGATCATGTAGGGATTTTTCTCCTTTATTCCATTAATATAGTTTAGTACATTGTTTTCTTGGGGTAAATTCCACTTGGTTGTGGTATATAATCATTTTTATATGTTGCTGGATTTGGTTTATTAATATTTCTTGAGGATTTTTGTGTCTCTGTTCATAAGGAGTATCAGTCTGTAGCTTCTTGTCTTGTGCTATCTTTGCTTGGTTTTGGTTTCAGGGTAATCATAAAATTAGTTGAGAAGTATTCCTTCCTCTTCAATTTTTTTTTTTTTGAAAGAGTTTGTAAATGATCATATTAGTTCTTCCCTTATTGGAATTTACCAATGAAGCCATCTGGACCTGAGCTTTTCTTTGTGTGAAGATTCTGAATTACAAATTCAATCTCTTTGCTTGTTACAGGTCTATTCAGATTTTCTATTTCTTTTTGAGTCAGCTTCAGTAATTTGTATTTTTCTAGGAATTTTTCTATTTCTTCTAAGTTATCTAATTTGTTGCCACTTAATATTTATTTAATTTATTACTATTGTCCTTGTTTTTCCTGGTATTTTGGATTTTTTCAACATAAACTTTGAATATAAATTCATATAAATTTTTTACCATATGCCACAAAACACACATGTTTTTGTATACATGTGTCATTACAACTTTACTGTTTAATCAGATCTGTTTATGCCCCTTAGAAGGCTGGGGTGACTTAGCTACGTAGCTCAATGGGGAGCACATGGTCCAAATTATTATAATTCTTGTCTCATGGTGATATTAGTACAGCCAACACTTATTTAAAAAGGACTGCTTTTTAAAGCTGTGAGCTAGTCTCTCTTTTAAAATTCATTTCCACGTTCATTCTTTGCTACCTTTTGTGGAATGTGGAAATTCACGTATGCAGTATAAATTGCAAAAAAGAAAACCAGAAATTCAAGAACTCATTTTCTTTTTCTTTCTTTTTATTTTTACTATTTTTGAGACACTCAGAAGTAATGAGAAAGGAAGATAATTTGGTTTCTGGGATTGTCGCTCTCCACTAGGATATTTTGAGAACTCTCCCACCTGAAGTCAGACCTCTTAATGTAACTTTTATTTAACAATAATCATAGTGCTTTAAAGGCTAAGCAAACACAAGGTTGACAAACACGGCATAGATGTAAACAACTCATATTGATTTGTGTTGTCAGCTTAAAGAAGAATCTAGGTTCCTTCTAGATTTGTCTAATTCAATAGTCAGAAATTTCTTCCAGGGTTATAAAAAATGAGGGTAAAAAAATAACATTCTTGTCTTTGCTTTTCATTGAAAGAACAAAGTAAATTCTTAACGTCTACTAGAATAGATAAAGCAAAGAAACTTCCTTGTTTTTAAACATAGCACTAGGGGCGCCTGCGTGGCTCAGTCCATTAAACATCCAACTCTTGATTTTGGCTCAGGTCATGATCCTAGGGTCATGGGAATTGAGCCACGGGTTGTGGGGCCTGTTTAAGATTCTCTTTCTCTCCCTCTGTCCCTCTCCCCTGCTCACACACTCTTTAAAACCAACAGACAAAAAAGCAAAGCACTAAATGCTAACCGTATATTATATTATATGACCATAAAGCCAACTTCAGTACATAGTAATTCTGTTCCCACAGTTGTTCAGGAAGTCATATATTTTCAATACCTCTCCTTCACTCATTCACTGAGATGCAGTGAGTCTCTTAACTGTCTCCGCTAGGGTTAATTCTGAGCCATCTCATCTGATTTATTTTCCTATTCAGTTACAAAGAAAATCTCCTGGCCAAAAGAAAATATGATGTGGATTTGGGTTTTGCCTAGAAGTCTTTCCAGTCTGCTTTACTCTAATAATAACTTCTATAGCATTAACAAGCAACTAATTGATCAGAAATTGAAGTTAAAAGTGTCTAACTCAAGCTATTTCCACCTTAAACCGTTTCCTGTCCAATTAAATCTACTAGGTAAACATTTTTTGTGGAATTCTCAAGCTGATTTTCCCCCAACGCTTTTTTTTTCCAGGAAAGAAACACAGCCCAGAGAAAAAAAATGAAGCTCCATGGAAAGCCCCAGAAAGAATTTAAGTGAAAATACCCTGGGGTCCCTACCCGCAAGACCTGTCCTAGCAAATATTTGTCAAAGGTGATGGCTATCGGCTCTACTACCCACCAACTTGAGCTCTCCTGTAAACCGTGCAGTACCTACCTGCCCTCAGGGGATGGCAGTGGCATGACCTGCAGGCCTGGCCTTGTCACCCCATGAGGCACCCCCAGAGGAGATTACACTTCACATTTACGCCTTCCACTTGCCACGTAGAAAAGCATGCCACAATGTCCCTGGGACATAATCCATGGATGCTTTGTCTTGTCCTGATCATAGGCTCTCAGGATATATGTTCTGTGGTTCAACAACATCAGCCTCCTAAGGGTTTTTAGAAATACAGATTCTCAGGGGCACCTGGGTGGCTCAATCTGTTAGGCATCCGACTTGGGCTCAGGTCATGATCTCACGGCCGGTGGGTTTGAGCCCCGTGTCAGGCTCTGTGCTGACAGCTCGGAGCCTGGAGCCTGCTTCGGATTCTGTGTCTCCCTCTCTCTCTGCCCCATCCTAACCCCTCCCTCTCAAAAATAATAAAAAAAATTTTTTAATTAAAAAAAAAAGAAATATATATTCTCAGTTTCAACCCACACCCAATAAATTCAAATTTATATTTTTATTTAATAAGATTACCCGGTCATTCCCACGCACCTTAAAATCTGAGAAGGACTTCTTTAGAGCCATGGTTTCCAAACTTTAGTGTGTACCAAAATCCTCTGGAAGGCTTGTGGAAACAGATTATGGGCCTTACTCCCAGGGTTTCTTATTCAGCAGGTCTAGAGTAGAGCTGGGAATTTGTTTTTAAAAGTCCCTAGTGATGTTGGTAAGGCCGATCTGGAGACTCTACTTTGAGAAACATTTCCCTAGAGGAATCCCATCCCACCCATGACTAGGAATGTTGAGGGGTCTTCAGAATCTAAAATGATTTGATCTGCAAGTTATTATAAATAACTCATAATGTTATTTTTTTCTGCTTTGCCACATCCCCCCTGCTGCCTGTCCAGTCTGTTGGTCTGGTTTCCCCCTGACATATCACTCCACCCTCCCAATATGCCCTCCCCTGCCCCCACGCTGGAACACACCAGGGTTCTGCCAAGTTCTGTCTGACCTGGCTATGCTGGGAGATGTCTCGCCTGCCCTGGCGTGGGCTACCTCTTACTGCGTGAGCCCCAGGACTGTCCACTCTGCCCACCCCCACCCTGTCCCAGCCCCTCCCATTCATCACTTCCTTCTGTGCGAGGCCATTTGACCAGGCCAGCTCAGCCTCTGCCATCGCATACCTCTACACTTCACGAGCCTCTCTTCCCTTTTCCTGCTTAGCAGAGTCCGCTGTAACGTTTTCAAGAGATTTCCATCTCTGCCCTTGGATGGGAGTTCTAACACAATTTTGGCAAGTTACAGATTTGCCAGGAAGAACCCAGAGCCAGATTTGGACATCACTGGAAATGCTGAAGGGCGTGGCTCCAGCCTCAGGGACAGAGCAGGCTTGGGGGGGGGGGGGGGGGGGGGGGGGGGAGGGGGAGAGCGGGTAGGGGGCAGTGTGGTCTGTTCCCTGCAGGCAACCGGCCTCAGAAAGCGTGCCCATTTCTCTGAAGAAGCAGCTAACACGCCCAGGTCCTTTGGAAAAGCGGTGTTGTCCATGTACATGTTTTCAAGCCAGTTTTTCAAGCCACGGTTTAAATCCATCAAAAATGTTTAGCTAAAAAAAGTTCAAAGTGTGGTTTATAGGAGTCCTACTTGAACATGAATCAGTGATATAGACTAAGGCTGTGGGGAGTCTACCGACCACTTCCAAGTCTACTCTTCTTTGTTTTAATTTTTAATGTTTGTTTTTGAGAGAGAGAGAGACAGAGACAGAGCATGAGAAGGGGCAGGGGAGGGGCAGAGAGAGAGAGAGACACAGAATCTGAAGCAGTCTCCAGGCTCTGAGTTGTTAGCACAGAGCCTGACGTGGGGCTCGAACTCACAAACCATGAGATTGTGACCTGAGCGAAGTCAGAAGCTTAATCAACTGAGCCAGCCAGGCGCCCCGCAAGTCTACTCTTTAGAGCATTTGTTACTTCCAAGGCAGTGAAGACTATTTCCTTTAAATAAAAGCACTACCCCTTCACCCTTGCCCCTAAAAGGAGTTCCATGTAAAACCCTCCCATTTGCCTGGATGAGAAAAACATCTTTAATACAGTTGTACAAATGTGATTTCCTCACTGGTGAATATCACATTTTTGTGGGTTCGCAAAAAATAAAACTCCTTTTCCTTTTGGCTGAAAATTGCTTCTGAAAAGGAAAGGCGGTTTTGGGTTCTGGTGCTTTCTTTCCCAGGCAGGACATGTTTTTTTTCAGTGGTGAGAAACTGCCTCTGTGATACATACACTCAATTTTCACCTGCAACTAAATTGGTTTCACACTAAATTTCCCATTTGGACTAGGAAAGCCATGCTTTACCTGGTGAACTGGTGAAGTGTTATCCTGGACCAAATTTGTCAGGGCCTATAAAACTGTCAGTCACAGAGGAACTTTCCCCACAAGGCAGGAACCACAAAGACATTAACCCTTTTGCAGTGAAATCAGGTAAAAAAAAAAAAAAAAAAAAAAAAAAATTTTAAATCCTCAAACTGAAGGCAAGCCATGTCCTTGTGGCGCTCAACTGTACCTGGTGGCCAGGTGGGATCTCAGAGATTTGTCCCTCAGCTGAGTGACCAAGATACTTTGCAGACACTTTTCTCCCTGTTAAATAGCACTCAGCCTCTTACACTCCAACCCTTAAGAAACCCTCAGGTTAGCTATAGGGCAATGAAGTAAATTCTTACTCAGGACAAGTGATGCTTTCCAGATCATGGACTCAGCAGACATTTTGTTTTCCTCACACTGAATTTTTATTTTCTGGGTTTTGGTAAATTCCTTTCTCATGGGTTCCTTTACTCACTGGGGTGCTGAAGAGGACATCAGTGAGATAGTATTGTTCATGACCTTCTGGGCCCCCTCTGGTGAGAATGAGGAGTTTTTGTACATTCTGCCATTTTTGCAAGGAAGTTGAACCGGAAGTCAGCAAGGTGGCCCTCAGTGCTTTATGCACTAGTTGTGCTGCCTCAGGTGACTAGCAGTCTCTCAGGAGTCAGTTTCCTCCTCTATGAAATGAACATAACAGAGCAGCATTGCCTCTAAAAAGGGTAGTAAGGAAGTCAGTTTCCAAAGTCTATACAGAAGGCAAAACACATGTATAATCAAAATTGCCCTTGTAAATCTCCAGTGTAGAACAGATTTGTTTCCTTGATTTGAGCTTATATTCAGGGGCCACATTAAAGGGGACTGTGGATCTCTCTTTCCTCTGAGTGAAGCCGTCACCCTACGAGGAGCTCTGGGGAAATGAGATCCTAAAGAAACAGCTGATTCACAGCTCAGGCTGAGGCAGGGACTTACCCAGGGGGACAATGCTACTTCCTCCTGTCCTTCCTCCTCCCTATGTGCCTACTCACTGGTAGAGATTGTTTATGGAATTCAACTAAGTAAACCCACACTTATGTGAAAAACTATTGTATTGTTTATGAATGTGAGGATAGTAATGATGGTGATGAGGACATATTTGCCTAAATGTTCTAGAGAAAAGACACTTTTATATGTCTACCCTCTCTCCTATTTTCATAACAACCCTATGAGGTGATTCCTGTTAATTGTATTTTACAGGTCAGTAGTGAAGTTCAGAAACGCAGGGCTGAGACAGGGACCTGGGCTCCCTCCCTAGCTCTGGATGCTTCCACAGGAGCACAGCTGGCTGCAGGTTAGGCACAGAGAGAATGACGAGATTCCAAATCAGCCAACATTGAATAGCCAATCTGCCAGGCATAGAACAAGGCTCTTGTGCATACATTCTATTTAAACATTTTGTTCTTGGGGCGCCTGGGTGGCTCAGTCGGTTGAGCGTCCGACTTCAGCTCAGGTCATGATCTCATGGTCCGTGAGTTCGAGCCCCGCGTCGGGCTCTGGGCTGACAGCTCAGAGCCTGGAGCCTGCTTCCGATTCTGTGTCTCCCTCTCTCTCTGCCCCTCCCCCATTCATGCTCTGTCTCTCTCTGTCTCAAAAATAAATAAATGTTAAAAAAAAAAATTTAAACATTTTGTTCTTATGATTGAAAATAATTGGATTCATCATTTGTAACCATTGTAACCACGACTGTAGTCTCTGGTGCATTTACAAAGTATAAACATAACAAAACAACATGTTCCTAACTTTTTGATGTATTAGTTAATATATCTCCTTGATGTAGGATGCATTTCCACAACTATCCTGTAGGGAATCAAAAATCTTTACAATGGTTTGGCAGTGAGGTGCATTACTTTACTGTTTCACTCTTTATAGCTTGAATTGAGTATTTTTAAGTGCTTTCAATTTCAGTGTTATTTTTAATTACAAAAACAACAACAACAAAAACTTGTAAACAAACTAAATCCAACAATGGAAGATCCTACTAGGATCCATTTTTACTCCAACACCACTTCTGACACCAAAGGTAGGGGTTTGTTTGTTCGTTTCCCACACTGACCAATTTTCTGACACAAGCTTGGTGTCCTACAATTTAATTCAATTTAATTCTGACACTTAGCAGAGTGGCAGTGAGTGGCAGTTCCCACAAGTTAAGGAGTCAGTCCCATTAGTCTACCCCCACCTCAAATGCCAGTCATAAGTCTAGGCCATCTACTCCTCACCTACTGGCTACAAATTGGGGCTCCTCACAGCCCCCTCCTTGGGTTTGACACTTTTCTAGAAGAGCTCACAGAAGTCAGGAAAATAATTTGCTTACTATTACCAGCTTGTTATAAAGGATACAACTCAGGAATGACCAGATAGAAAAAAAAGCACAGGGAAAAGTATGGGGGAAGGAAGGGGAACATGAAGTTTCCATGTGTCCATGACCTCTCCAGATACCCTGCCTCCTATCCCAGACCTCCATGTGTTCACCAACCAAGAAGCTCTCCAAACCCTGTAGTTTAGGGGGGTTAGAGAGGTTCTGTCTTGTAGGCAAAATGGATTAAATCATTGCCTTTGGCAATTAATCCCACCAGCCTGACTGGTGGTGAGTGTATAATGATACCACAGAACAGGGCCCTGATTTCCTCCTGACCAGCCTGTCCAACATGCCATCACCACATTGAAGGATTCTCTTCCCCACAACTGTTTTATCTAAGGTTGGAATTCTCTTCATGCAAAAGAACATACTAAAACCAGTTAGAGCTTCCATATAGCTCATATATCTATTTTGATTTTACATCTTCATTCTCTGGTAAAATGAACTATGCATGAGAAAAATGAAGGATTAAAGCATTTTAGAATTACATGAGAACTGTAAAATTACATACTAGTTATTCTTGTGTGGGGGGGGGGAGAGAGGAGAGAGAGAGAGAAAAAGAAAGAGAGAGAGAGAGAGAGTGGTTCAAAAGGATTGACTTGAATTATCCACAGAATTATCTCAGTTTCTCCTCACTATGAATGGGTCAACCACCATGTGTTGGTGAGCTAAGTTTAAAATGTCATGACTTTTGTAATTATACGAACCAAGAAAGTACAACAAAATCCCCTAAGTGTCTGTATTTCTAGACTAAATTTTTATAGCTTTTTAAAAAGTAACTTGTAATCTCTCTTGTTTGAAGCTAAAATTTAAACAATGAGTTTTAGCGAAATAAGATTGAGTCTCATGGTATATGAAACCTACATGGAAAGACTTCTACACATTTGAAAAGACAATCTCTTTGTTAGAAATCATCACCATCCTTACCTCTAGGGAAGAAAATCTGCAGTATGGACTAAAATTTTTTTTAATGATAATGAGTTCCAGAATTTTCACACTAAATTTCATGTTTCAATCTGTCTAGCTAGGTCCCTGAGAAGATAGAAAGAAATGCTTCTGTTGTGGTAATTCTGTCTCTATCAAGACTCCATGTTCATTTCTCAAGTGATTAAAAAAAATACACTGTCCTTTTAAAAGAAACATGTTGATCTTTTAAATCCATCCCAAGTCTCTTTTTGCCTCTAGCAAAGGCTGGTTAGCCTCCAAGTAATCGAAATTTCATCCTTTTCATCCTGGCAGAATATTGTAAAGATCTTTCACAAAACTTGTTGCAAATATTTTCATCCATGTTTGCCATTCAAAACTCCACAGCACTCAAAGGTGGGTACAAACCCGCATTCTATAGAGTGCCATGATGGATCCCAGAAAGGGGCTGAGAACCAACCAGCAGATCCAAAGCAGCAGGAGCCTACAGTTCCGACACCAGCACAAGGTTAAACCTTTCCAAGTAAAACACATCTGTCTTTCCCATTGTTTAGACTGATTCCATGCGGACTTCAAGAAGACCGGGTTCAGTGTAAATGTGACTTAAACTTCCATCTGTGAAAGCAATTAAACACCACATCCTGGTTCTAAATTCTTGTGCTGAAACAAAAGCAAGTCCCTATCCCACCAGTGAGCTTATCATTTCTTTTTTTCTTGGCTAAAATGCCAAATAACGACTGCTGAGGAAGGGAAAGAGAGGGAGCAGAACTATCGGGTGTCGGCCTTCATGTGCAACTGACCAGGAGCTCTAAACCTTCCCAAACCGGAAATACCTTCTGAACTGGAGGGGTTTCATCTGGGTTAGAAGATACAGTCAGAACCCAGGTTTCCACCAGACCATTATTAGGGAAGGTGGGTACAGAGAGAGAGAAGAGAGTGATTTGGGGGAGGACATTTTTTTTTCCTTTTTTATAGTTATTTTTATATTTTTTACATTATAAAAATACTAAATGCTAATTACATATTTAAACAAAAACTATTGAGAAGAAGTAAAAATTATGCAAAATCTCACCACCAAGAGAGAAGTAAAAATGAATATTTTAGTGTATTTCCTTCACATTATTCTATAATGATTGGCCCATCCATGCATCTACTGGTTGGATTCAATTTGCTTCACCAAATTCAGGTGTGAACACAATTGTGTCTATTTTGTTTCTTTAAATTATTCTTAGGGGGAAAAAAATAAGCATGTCCCTCTTGAACTAACCAAGACCACTGGCATTCCCTCAGTCTAAGGACCTTAGTCTTTCCCTGCAATCTGATTCATGCATGACCAAGTGGGTTTTGGTCACTGACACATGGGATCACAACTGAACACTGTCATCTCTTCCTCTAATCCGATGGACACATGACAAGCCATGCTTTTGCTGTGCCCTTAATGGCCTAGATCTCCCCACAGCCAGCTGTGGTCATCCTCAGTTGGGCTCCAGTTTCAATTGTTTTAGGTCTTACAAGTTTGGTCTTTTTTTTTTTTTTTTTTTTTTTCTTTTCAGGTTTTATTTCTTTTGAGAGAGAGACTGAGAGCAGGGGAGGGGCAGAGAGAGAAGGAGCAAGAGAATCCCAAGTAGGCTCTGCGCTGACTCAACGCAGGGCTCAAACCCACAAACCTTGAAATCCTGAACTGAGTCAAAATCAAGAGTTGGAAGGTTAACTGACTGAGCCACCCAGGTGTCCCATCGGCCTTTGGCTCTTGTTACAGGATAACTAGATCTGGCATTTTCTGGGCCACATGCAGTGTTCACTCATGAACCCTTGGACTCTGATTTGAGTCTTATATGTTTAATAATTGCTGAATATTCTTTTATACCCATTATCACTTACTTAGCCTTTCTCCTCTTTTTGGATATTTAGGGCTTTTATTTCTATTTTCTCTAATATTTTAAATAATCATAATGAGCATTTTTGTTCATATATCTTTGAACATACCTTGATTACTTTCTAAAAGCAGAATTACATGAGGCAAAGTATATGAACATGTTAAAGCTGTTTTATATATATTGTAAAATTGCATAGTACACTCTTCCAAGCAAAATCATTATGAGATATCCCCTCACACCTGTTAGAATGGCTATCTTCACAAAGACAAGGGATGACAAGTGTTGGCAAGGATGTGGCCAAAAGGGAATCCTAGTGCACTATTGGTGGGATTGCAAATTGGTGTAGCCACTGTGGAAAACAGTATGGGGGTTCCTCAAAAAACTGAAAATAGAACTTCTACACGATCCAGAAATTCTACTTCTGGGTATTTATCCAAAGGAAACAGAATGACTATCTTTAAAAGATATCTGCCCTCCCATGTTCACTGCAGCATTATTTACAAAGCCAAGACATGGAAATAACCTTAGTGTCTTAGTGAAAATATGATTTTGTGTTTGTGTGTGTGTATATATATATATATATATATACACACACATATATATGTATATATGAATATTTATATGTATCTTGTACATATAGATATAAATTAGTATATGAATTATATACGTAAACAATATATACAATGATATATTATTTAGCCATAAAAATAAGAAACTCCTGCCATTTTCAACAACATGGATTAACCTTGAGGGTGTTACTCTAAGTGAAATAAGTCAGTCAGAGAAAGACAAATACCATATGATATCACTTACATGTGGAGTCTTCAAGAGAAAAAACTGAACTCATAGACACAGAGAACAAATCAGTGGTTGCCAGAGGCATAGGGGATGGGGGATGGGTGAAATGGATGAAAGGTGGTCAAAAGATATAAACTTGCAGTTTTAAAATGAGTAAGTCCTGGGGATATAAAGTACAGTGTGGACTATAATTAACAATACGACATGGTGTATTTGAAAGTGGCTAAGGAATAGATCATAAAAGTTCTCATCACAATAAAAAAACAACTATAATTGTGTGTGGTGATGAATGTTAACCAAACTTATTGTGGTGATCATCTCATAGTATATACATATGTCAAATCATTATGTTCTACACCTAAAACTAACATAGTGTTATATACTAGTCATATTTCAATTAAATGTATAATATAATAATGATAATATAAACAATACTAGAAAAACGGTATCATTAGTAACATTGGATATTGGAAAGTAAAATAAACTTTTTTAAAAAGAATGAATGAATGAATGGGGAAAAAATTACACTTGTCGAAGCACAAAAAACAAACACAAAAGCAGTATTGTCTACTTCCCCATGTGCAAGGCTGATGTGACCAGAACGAATTGGTGAAAGAAATGGTGTCACAGTTATATTTACATTGCTTTATATTTCATGTAGGTACACATCTAATTTCAAAAAGCAATTTAATAGGGATTTTCCTAAAGTAATCTTTAAAAAAAACTTTCCAGACAATGATGTGTAAGACTGTCCATCTCACTCAACCTCTTGTTAGTGTCCAGTGTTATCATAATAAACAAACCTTGCTAGTTGAATATTTGTAAATTGGTATCTTGATGTTTTCATCTGCATTCTTTAATTTCACACTAAAATATTACAATCGTCAGTATCTCTAGTATGGACTACAATATGTCTTTTTTTTTCTTCTGTGATTTCTCTGTCCCCGTGTAAAGGTACAGTTCTGTCATGCACTATCACATCAGGGACAGTCAGGTTATTTGAGCACAAGTCAGCACTGTGAAAACATGAAAATACCAAATGCCTTGGGGAAGAAGTGACACCTATTTTACATTTCCCTCTATTAACTGACTGGGATATTTGCTTTGGGTTGCAAAAGGAAGGTAGTTTTGAAATTTTTAGCTGGGAATTCTGGTTTTTTCAATTTTTTTAACCTATTATCTTTTTTTCTTTTTTCTTATTTTGTCATCTGGTAGATAGAAATAAATGGCTAAGGGTTACTACCAGTACAAAATAATTAAGTTACATCAGTTCATGCAGGGAATTGGAAAATTCAGCCTTTTACATTGGTTGCAATTCATGGTGTTTCACCAAGTGCTATGACCTAAAAAAACTGATACTTTGCCTGACACTATTAAGATAATCACAGTCAATCTATGAGTATTTTGATCCTGGCTCTTCTGTAAATGGTCATTGTAAAACTGTTCTGAGACACAAACTCTTCAGGAGTCTTACTCTGGTGTAACTCATTGACAATTTTTGTGGTATTTTTTATTAGAAAAAACAATGACAGAGGCCAGTAAAGATAATTTTAAAAGTAATTAAGATCCTGTTTTGTAACAAAATGAGATTCCCAAACTCCCAAACTCTAGGGAACTCTTCTAGATATCATCAGGTCCAACTGAAAATTCAATATTCCAGGAAAAAAAAAATTGTTCCACCTTTAGAAGAGGGTTTTAAATCATTACCTGGATTTATCATTTTTGGTTCAACTAGACCTTCCATTTATGAATTTCAAACTGCCAATACTTTCTTGTTGTTATTTATTGCCACTGTCTCTTCTTCTATCACATACATTGTACGTGACCCGAGTCCAAACACCCCCTCATAAAAGGCACTTAATTAAACCAACAAACAAACCAAAAGATTAAGAATTATAGGGGACCTCTCTAAGAAACATAAGGGCCCAGCATTATAAACAACATGGAAATAGATCATAGAATTCTGTCAAGTATTCTAAACCTAATTTATGTGGTCAATAATATAATTCTTTCCATCTCTGCAAGAAACTTATCCTCCACACTCTGGTGACTATACAGTTTGAATACGATTTCTCCTCTAACCATGCCCCCATTAAAATGTAACACATGTCTATAGCAAGCATTAAATAAAAAGACAAAGTACAGGGAATCATTTTCATGTGTTGCCTGTGCTTGAAAAAGATGGAAAAGAGGAACCTTTGCAATTAATGCTATCTTAATATTTCATGGCTCAGTATGAAGAATCATGCCCATTCTTGACCAACTCTCTACTCTTCTTGAGAAATGATACAATCTCAATTCATTCCTACTCTCAGATAAACCGTGAGGTTTGTGCTTAGTGAATTGTATCTAAATAGACTTTATCATATGAAAGTAAAAGTAAAGAATATTTATGTGTGTGTTCGTCCCATAAATGTGATTATAACCAGATACAAAATCTAAAGTGTGCTACTACAGGTTTTAACTGCCTCTACCAATTTCTCAATAAAAGCAAGAATCTCCTAGAAGAGGAAATATATTCTGGAAGTGCAGAATGTGCTCTAAGAAGGAAGGAAAAGCACAATTGCTTGTAAAACCAGCATGAGTGTCGACCTCTTTCTCTCAAGCATACTGTCGGACTTACTGCAGCGGACAAGGGCTCGGTGGTTAGTGTGTGAGGGCAGTTCCCTCAGTATGGCCCTGCCATGAGGTACAACCTGTCACTGGTGACATCAGGGTCAGGTCCATGGCCTCATGGGTTTGGGGCAACCTTAGGTACTTAGCATCATCTCTGTTTGGTAGGTCAGCATCCAATTTACCTAAATTGAAGCCCAGAGGCATTGAGTCTGGAGTATCTTCTTGAGAAGAGGTATACAGGCATTGCTAGTTGGGGGGTTCCAATGTTCATTTGTGAAAAAAGAAAAACTTCTGCTTACTGAGACAGTCCATGAACAGAAAAAAGATTGATTTCTGTTCCTTCCATGTATGTAATGCAATTAGATACACTTCTCATGATATATATATATATATATATATGAATAATTTAAATGACACAGAAGCTCCTTTACTTACAGACTGGCTAGTTTCTGGAAAGTATTCTCAAATACAGTTGCTTATAAACCAAAGTGATTTTACAACAGCAACTGTTAACCCATTTGTTGGCAGTGAACAGAGTCACGACTCTTATGCTCTGGCGCATACCTTTTTCTTTAAGCATGAGAATGTTCAAGTAGAAAGTTTGTGAGAGGTAAGCATCAATAATATCAATAAATGTATAACTCATGTGTTGGCTTCCTAGGACTGCTGTTCCAAATTACCATAAACCAGGTGGCTTAAAAGGGCAGAAATTTATTTTCTCACAGCTCTGGAGGCTACAAGTCTAAAATTCACGTATTAAAAGGGTTGGTCATTTCTGGAGGTTCTGAGAAACTGTTCCACGCCTCTCTCCTAGCTTCTGGTGCTCGTTGCTGCCAACCCTCAGTGTTCCTTGGCTTGTACATATATGACTCTAGTCTCTTCTCATGGTGCCTTCCCTATATGCCCGTGTCACGCTGTATCCAAATATCCTCTGCTCATAAGGACATTAGTCATTGGATTAGGGCCCACCATAATCTAGTATGACTTTATCTTAATCTGATTAGTTCTGCAAAGACCCCATTTTCAAATAAAGTCACATTCACAGATACAGGGTTAGGACTTCAATATATCTTTGATGGTGACACAATTCCACCCATAGCATCTTCCAAATTGGGTGTTTCTATTCAACTAGAAATATTAAAATCATCTTTGTGCAGATGAATGAACAAGTCTTGAAAACTTATTACTTATATCTTATACTCCACTGGGAACTTTAAAATATATATCCACTTACTTTGAGAAACATGCATATTCTACTATTGACATAACAGCAACGGTTTGTGTATATGTGTATTATTTATGGAGGTATTTATGCATCCCTTCATCACATACACACACACACACACATACATACACACACTATCTTTTTATATTACTTTTTGTATTACAATACTCCTGCCTGAGAATGTAATGAAGATTTACTGTGAAGCTTCCCTTGCTAGGAATATTTACCCATGTATAAACTGATCATATCAAAAAAGGCTCAACCATCTTTGAATACACTCCACAAATCAGTGTCTTCCACTGGAGAAGAACACCCTTCCATTAATGAGATTCAGCATGACTGTTTATTAAAAAGTGAAAGGGTGGGTCATCAAATGATACATTTCAAGTAGAACCCTGTTCCCCCTCTCCTTTCCATTTCTTGAATCCAATGTTCATGGACGTTATGGTTGACTATTCATAAAACCTGTTCCTTCTTCATCCTGCACGCACACCTAGATGATGCTTTTAAGTCAGATAAATGTGGCCATGAACCTGACTTCTAGTCACTGGAGCATAAGCGGAAAGGATGTGTGCCATTCTAAGCCTGGCTCATGAAAATCTCCTATGCATGTTTCCTCTTTCCTTTGGCTTGAGTCAGACAAGCAAAGCATCCTTAGAAGCCCCATACTGATGGAAAGAGCCACAAGATGAAAGCATCCAGGGTTTCAGAATCACTGGCTGGTGATCACCAACACCATCTTGAACTGTATCATGTTTGAGTCATTATCGTCATCATACAACTTGGGATATGTTTGTTACAACTCCTAACACTACCTTAATTTAAACACATTTGCTCCGTGTGGGGACTTGAGCTCACATATCTCAGGATAGAGGCAGTGAGAATGACTGAAAAGGCGTGTCATTATTGTTTGATTACAGTGCTTCCCCACCCTGCTAGTGCCATGAAGTTTATACAGCTGATCACTCACTTAGATGATTTACATCAAATAGCTGAATTCTGTATATATGATACTCTGCCATGCATTTTTCTCTCTTATTTCAGGTCATAGCCTTGTCTCCTTAACTAAACAGTAAATTTGTTAAAGACTTTTACTTTGTCTCCTACAGCTCTTATTTCAGAGTCCAGAACTATTGAAATGCTCAATATGTGTTTATTGATCTTTGGGTAGATTGATTCTTAAAAAAGCCAAGGGCAAGTTTTACCAGCTAAGTAAGTTTCAATGTACTCAATGACTTTTAAAACTAGTTCAAGGCCATAAATGAATAAAAATGTAAAGCATATGTATATTAAATATACTTAATGTATAAACATCTAGAACCAAAAATACTATTAAAATAAATTTAAATGTGTGTTGCTTTCTTCATTCAAGGAGATGAAAGAGGTTTTATTAGGTTTTTCTTATAGCATTTTGAAAGAAGGCAGGACATTTTTAGAAACAAATTTACTTTGAACTGAGACTTTCAATGTGTTTGCTGCCACACCTCTTCTAATTTATCAAATCAGTTAAAATTAAATTAAAGGGGAGAAAACCCACACTATTTCTCAGGTTTAATCACAGTAAATAGGCTCACAAAAACTAAACACAGGCCATCTGTAAATTATTTCCTATTCCTGTGTAAATTTTGTTTCACAATCGAGTACTATGCTGATGAAAATATACTTCAAGTCCTTGTCAGATGAGCCTCATTTTATTTAAGTGACCTACATGAGGACCTAAGCACCATGTAACACTAGGACGTGAACGGAAAGGCAAGAAGTAACACAAAGTAAGGATTGTCCCTGTAGTGGCTGTTGTCTCTTTCTGCCCAGATTTTCTCCATTTTTCTGGTAACATAACCTACCCACCTGGCCTGATAAGAAGTCCGAAGATTCACGTTAGACCAGTTATGGTATCCTTCTGTCTCCAGACACTGTGGAAGCCAGGATGACAGGTGATGATCAGGTGATCCAAACTGAGCTCTCTCCAGAAATTATTCCACCTGAGGTGGTAGGACAAAACTTTTCTTTTTTTTTAATGTTTATTTATTTTGAGAGACAGAGAGAGAGAGAGCACATGAGTGAGGGGAGCAGAGAGAGAAAAGGAGAGCCAGAATCCCAAGCAGGCTCTTTGTAGTCAGCACAGAGCCCAGTTCGGGGCTTGATCTCAGGAACATTGAGATCATGACCTGAGCCAAAATCAAGAGTCAGACGTTTAACTGACTGAGTCACCCAGGTGCCCTGATGGGACAGAACTTCTTTACTTTTCTGGTGATGGACTTGCTGCGCTAAAGTGAGGGATGCCTTTGTCCCTCACACTGATACAGAACATCTGAGAGTAAGAGGATGAGGCCAGCACAGATAAAAAGCAGAGATGCCAAACAGAAATGGGAAAGCATAGTCTTGATAGCATTTGAGTCTTAATAGACATTGAGTCATTCCTGAGGTCAATACTGTCCTTTGTCCCGAGTTTGGTTTTGTGGGCCTATAAACTCCCATTATTGAGTTAAAACTGGTTTGTGTTAGATTCTTATTTGCTTGAAACTGAAAGTCAGTTCCTATATCAGCAGTCCCAAAGGCTGATGTTTTCCTCTCACTCTGGCGTGGGACCATACTTGGTTTCTGCTAGTTTGATTTTTCTTCTGCCCTCAGTTATTTCACTTTGCTATTGCTCTGGCTCTAGTTTTCAAATGGTTTCCAACAAGACCTTAACGGTGTACTTATACTATGTATGCATGATAAATTGTTCTGGAAGATTAAGGATAATATATGTTTCTATTGAGGAAATCACATAAATGTTTGTGTATAATCTACCTAAAACTCTGGACTTTGTACTTCATGGCACCTCATCTCACAACCCATTCCATTTAACAAGCTAGAAAATGGCTTGCAAAGTAGGCTCAATGGAGCAGTAGACTACTCCAGGAGACAACTTCATTGTTTTGGTAAGAGTGTTTGGCACATAAAACAACTTCCAATCTTTCAAGCATCCTGTAAAGACTGGGATTCTGGGAAAGTAATATAATAGGAATAATAAAAATGGTATCTTCTAGGATTCGTGAATAATTGGGATACTATCATATGGTGAAATAGTATTCAGTGAATTTAGAATCAGAAAAACCTCAGAAACATATTTGATTGTCAGTGAAAGAAACATAATGCCAGTGATCTCAAGCAAGCTTAATAACCACTAGTTTAGTTACAACTGATATTGATCATATCAGTGGTTGAGTCATACTCACAGAGTGATTGACCATGCAAATCAATCATGGGAATATAACCACTTTTTGTCTATAAATAAATGTTAATTTTTTTATTCCAGCATCTTCCTAGTTTATACGCCACCTGAACTCTTATATACTGCAGAGGTAGAGATGATTGTTATTACCTAAGTATTCATTTTCTAAATGTAACTTTCTCTGTAGCTCTATAAAGAGTTTGACAAGATCGAATAGTCAGCATAGCATGAAGATACTTACTAATCAACTCTCCGTTAATAATATTCGTCTCCACCAAAACATCCCACCCAGCTTTGCACTGGTGTTGTCTCCTTCTTCTCCACCTTCTCCTTTGCTTTCACCTTCACCTTCTCCTCCACCTCCTCCTCCCCTCCTCCTCCTCCTTCTTCTTCTCCTTCTCCTCTTCCTCCTCCTCCCCCTCCTCTTCCTCCTCCCCTCCTTCCCTTCCCCTCCCCTCCTCTTTCTCCTTCTGCTTCTTCTTCTTCTTCTTCTTCTTCTTCTTCTTCTTCCTCTATTCCCAATATCTTTCTGATTACAACATGACACTGAAAACCTTGGAAACAATGTAAGGCTTTACAAAGATGAGGAAAGTGTTTTTTTTGTTTTTTGAGAGCTACTGGAATCATGTGGAAAATTATTAATAAGAATCTAGCAGTTTTAAATACATCAGCAATTGACAAAAGTCAATAAATATGGGCAAATAAATAAAATTATTTAGATGTCAAAGTAAAATGACATTGGTCTTTGGAAAAACTAATGAAACTCTTGAATATTTTTGCAAAGTAACCTCTGTATGATAGTACTCTACTCCATAATGCTATTTGTCATAAAAAATGCTTTTTATCCTGTCTTTGCATGTTCTAAGAAGTGTAATAAAGATAAAATTAAATAATAATCTAAATTTTTTGTTTAATAAATGAAACTATTTTCATATTTTTAATTTTATTTTTAAGACTAAACAAACAAATCTTAGTTTTCCAACTTACTTGGAAAAGTTGGTATCCAATTTAAATGTATTCATTTAAATTGACTTTTCTTTTTTCCAAGTTTCTTTTGGTAACGAAGACCTCTGTGCTTTTCTGACAGCCCTCATCACATTGTTGGTGTTTATATGTTTCTTGTACCAAACTGTGAACTCTTCAAAGGCAAGTATCTTCTTTAATTCATGTTTGATTCCTATAATGCCTAGCTAAGTACTTTCCCATAATGTCAGTGGAATGAATGGATGGGGGATTAGATGAAAAGAATAGGTATTCAGCACCTACCTTGTCAAAGGCCCTGCAACTTCCACTTAAGAGATTGTTCTGGGTCCTGGAGGTCTAAGCAGTCTATTTCTAGAGGTAGGGCCCTGGACTAGATAATCTCTTAAAGTCTTTAAAATGTAGCAATTCCTAATCTATTTTGCATCTTCCTTCCTTTGAAAATATAATCTTAGGTTTATTTTAAATCTAGATACTCATCAACTCATATTAAAAAAAACAAAAAAAAAACACAAAAAACATGTTCCCAAGATATCGAAAGGAACTGATCACTCACAAAACTATATTTTGTCACTAACAAGGACCATGGGAAATCAACCAGCATAACTTCTAAGAATTACAATACATGCTTGAGAATGGTCTAGTGTAGATGCTAGGAGCCAGAGGCATGATAAACTGCTGCCAAAAAAGGTCTTAGGACAGTCCAGAAAGTGGCTAGGAAGCTAGCTGGACTTGATATGAGGTTGGCATCAGAAGGGTTTGCATACTCAGCCCATAGTTGCCGACATGCCTCTTTGATTCACTTAATGGAAAGTAACCCTAAATGGGGCCCTCTCTGGCTGGCCTAGAACTGTATGGCTCAGACTAAACATATTAAATTCATTACAGCAAATTGGTCTTTGGCCCCTGGTGGCTGCAGGGCTACAGGGAGGACAAAAAGCTCTGCTGCTGTCAGGATGTTGGAAATCTGCCGCTGGAGATACAGATGGAAGTAGGGAGGATTTTCCACAGATTCAAAAATGGGAGTCATTATCCAATTAAAATAGATTGATTTAATGGCTTAGAGGATGATATAATGTGCCTGAGGAGGGACCCACAAAGAGCTTTTGTGAGCTTGAACAAGCACTCTAAAAAAGCATCCCTATAGTTCCGTACAGGACCATAGAGCTCTGCATTTGGAGCACTACATTTGTAGGCCTTTAAATGCCACACTCAGGCATTATATCACCTTTTTGCCCTAAAGAGCGGACAATGACAAGTAACATAATGCAATTCAATTTATTGATCACCTACTATGTGTCATGTGCCCTGCTAGGCACAGGACTATGGACATGTCTTGAAAGTGCTCTAAGACTTGGCTCAGTCTTCTAAAAAGAGTCAAGGGAGGAAGACTGAAGTATCTGGATATCTCTGGTTTAGGCAACTCTTACACCATCCATCCAAGCAAACATTTCTTGGGAGGAAGATAAGGAGGCAGTGAATAGAGAAGTTGAATAACAGACACAGGCATAGGAGAAAAAGCAAAGTATAATCACAAAGTTGTGCAACCACCGATTTCAGAATATTTTCATCGCCCCCCAAAGAAATCCCATGTTGGAGATGTGATGTCATCCAGATGGCAATGTAAGCTATTCCTAACTTCAGTGTCCCTCACAAGAAGGCCAACAAACAACTCTCCACAGATAACACACCATTGTGAAAATCTCAAAATCTGGGGGTGAGGCTGAAGCAGCCCCCTGGACCAGAGACCAAGAAGGACCACATTGCAAGGGTAAGAAGAGCAGTTTCACTTTTGTTCCTCCCCCAGATTAGCACAGCACCAGACCGAGAGGGCCTCCCTGGGCCTATGGCTTCTCCAGTGAGAAAAGAGAACCTAAGATGGACATGCAGCTCCATAGCATTGTGGGATGCTTCCCAGGAAGGTCAGTAGGGTCTTGTTTCACAAGAATCACAAGGAGAATCTACAGGGCTTGACCATTGGAGATCAAAAGAGATGGAGAATAAAAGCCAGGCTTACAGCACCAGTGCTCAGATCTTGGCAGAATGTGTTACTGCTGGCATCTGTGCTTAAGCAGAGATCCCAGCCAGTGGCTCTGCCCATCTATAGAGCTGAATCAGTGGCCTCATCTGTCCAGAGAGTGTAGTTGGCAGTTTTGCCTGACTTGGGTTCCCAGTCAATGGGCAATATCAGCCATGGAGTTAGTTCTATGGTTTCACCCAGGCAGAGAAGCAAGTTTGAATCATGATCAAACTTCTGAGAGTAATCTCCAGTCCCTCCCCACAAGAAAGCTGGCCAGAGAACCCAGGTGGCTATGGAGCCCATCCTACAGTCCCCCTTGGGCAGTGAGCCAAGCCAGCAGTCTTGCCAACTGTTGAGTATAGCCTCTGGCTCCACATAACCAGGGAGCCTTAATAGTGACCCCAGGCAGCCTCAGAGACCAGCCTATGGTACTGCCCAACCATGGAACACAGCCTATAACCCTACTCAGCATCAGATCCCAGCATACAGCCCTGCCTAATTACTAAAAAGAGCCTATGCTCCTCCCTTCCCCCGGCAAGGAGCCCAGCCAGTGATCTCATTCACTCTTGATGCATTGCCTGCAGCCCTACCCTCCTGGAGCTCAGACAGAGACTGTGCCCAACTATGGAGCACAGTCCCCAATCCTACCCAACTATGGGATATAGCTGGAAGCATTGCCTGAACAGAAAGCCCAGCAAGTGACCTTTTCCAACAATAGAACATAGCCAGTGGCCTACCTAATCAGAAAGCCCAGACTGCAGCCCTACTCAATTGAAGAGCACAGCCTGAGGCCCCATCCAACCAGCCTATAGCCCTGGCCACTCATGGAGTCCACCTGGTGGCCCTGTCCTACCAGGGAACAAAGACTGTGAACTCACACAACTAGAGGTGATTAGAGAGCCCAGCTAGTGGTCCCTCTTAAGTACAGAGCATAGCCTGCAGCCTCACCCAGCCAGCAGGTCCACCCAACCTTTGGAGACCAGACAGCAGCACTTCCCCACAACCTCAGAGCCTGGGCACTGGCTTTGCCATACTAGAGACCCCAATAAATAGCAAGTCCTGCTTGCCTGAAGACACTAGCAGCTGACCCATCCAGTACCCCAAATCAGCTGCCTAGCGAAGGTCTTTCCTTGCCAAAGCACACCTATAAAGTCTGGAAGAGGAGACCACTTACTCAAATGTGGAGATAACCAGCACAAGGATACAAAGATCATGAATAGGCAATTGAACATGACACCACCAAAAGAAACTAATAAAGCTCCAATGACTGATCCTAAAGAAATAGATGTATGAACTGTTTTACATAGAATTTAGAATAATCTTCTTAAAGAAAAAGAAAAAATGCTGAAAAAGGTCCTCCAGTTGAAATAGACACTAAATAGTAACAAGGAAATATGTGAAAATATAAAACACACTGGTAAATGTGAGTCAAATTCAGAGTCTTCTAATACTGTAATATGGTGATGTGTTAATCACTTAACTCTAATATAAAGGTTTAAAGGACAAAAGTATTAAGAATAATAATAGCTATGATAATTTATTAATGGGTACACAATATAAAAGGAGGTAAATTATCACATCAAAACATGAATTATCAGTTGAAGAATGAAAAGTTAGAGTTTTTGTATGAGATTAAAGTTGTTATCAATGTAAAATAGACTATTTTATCTATAAGATATTTTATGTAAGCCTTATAGTAATGACAAATTTAAAACTTACAGTAAAAACACAAAAAATAAGAGAGGGGAATCAAAGCATTTCACCATGGAAAATCATCAGCCCACAAAGAAAGATAACAAAAAAGGAAGAATGGAACAAAATTGCAAAACAGCTAGAAAACAATAATGTGGCAATAGTAAGTCCTTACCTGTCAGTGATTACTTTAAATGTAAATGGATTAAATTTTCCAATTAAAGACATAGAATAGCTAAATAGATTTTTAAAAATCCAACAATATGCTGTCTATAAGAGATTCTCTTTAGCTTTAAGGGCACACACAGATTGAAAGTGAAAGAAAGGAAAAAGATATTTAAAGCAAATGGTAACCAAAAGAAAGCAGGGATAGCTATACTTATATCAAGCAAATAGACTTTAAGCTAAAAATGGTTAAAAGAGATAAAGTTGTTATGTAATGACAAGTGGTCAAATCATCAAGAAAATATAATAATTATAAATATTTATGTACCCAACATTGAAGCACCTAAATGTATAAAGCATATATTAACAGAATTTAGTAATAGCAATAAAATAATAGTTGGGGACTTTAATACTCTACTGTCAACAATAGATAGATCATTCAGATAGTCAATAAGGAAACAGCATAGGACCTAACAGACATATACAGAACATATACAGACATATACAGATAGAATTATCAAATAGCAGCAGAATACACATTCTTCTCAAGCACAGAGAAAACATTTCCTAGGATAGATCATAGGTCTCAAGAGAATCAAGAAGTTAGAAATTATATCACGTATTTTTTTCTGACCACAGATGGTATGAAAACAGAAATCAGTAACAGAGAAAATCTGGAAAAATCACAGATATTTGGAAATTAAACAATGTACTCTTTAACAACCAAAGGATCAAAGAAGCTATCAAAACAGAAATAAAAAAATATATCCTGAGACAAATGAAAATGTAAACAACATAACAAAACTTATGAGATGCAGGAAAAGCAGTTCTAAGAGGAAGTTTATAGCTATAAATGCACTCATTAAGAAAAAGAAAGACTTTAAATAAACAACCTAACATTATACCTCAAGAAACTAGAACAATAATAAACTAAGCCCAAATTTAGGAGAGGGAAGGAAATAACAAACATTAAAACAGACATAAATGAAATAGGGATAATAAAACAATAGAAAAGATTAATAAAACAAAGAGTTGGTTCTTTGCAAAGGTAAACAAAAGTGACAAACCAGTAGTTAAACAAACTAAGAAAAAGAAAGAGGACTCAAATAAATAAAATTAGAAACAAAAAAGGAGACATTACAACTGGTACCACAGAAATACAAAGGATCATAAAAGATTACTATGACCAATTATATAACAAAGGATTGGACAACCTAGCAGAAATGGATAAATTTCTAGAAGCACACTACCTGCTGAGAGTGAATCATGATAACTACTAGAAGAAAATCTAAACAAAGCAGTAATAAGTAAGGAGACTGATCAGTAATCAAAACCCTCCTAACATAGAAAAGCTCAAGACCAAATGGTTTCATTGGCGAATTCTACCAAACATTCAAAGAGTTAACAACAATCCTCAAACCCTTCCAAAAAAATTGAAGAGGAAGATAACACTCTCAAACTTAGTTAGCAAGGCTAACACTACCCTGAAAACAAAACTAGATAAGGCACTATAAGAAAACTACAGGCCAATATCTCTGACAAAAATAGATGTTAAAATTCTCAACAAAATACTAGCAAAACAAATTCAGCAATACATTCAAAAGATTATACACCATAATCAAGTGACTTTCATCCCTGAGATTCTAGAATCTATATTGAAATTTTGAAAATTTGATTGAAATCTTGATTCAAAATCAACATACAAAAGCCAGTTGCATTTCAAAACACTACTAATGAACTATCTAAAAAAAATTAATCCCATTCACAATAGAATCAAAAACACTAAAATACTTACTAGTAAATTTAACCAAAGAGATGAAAGATCTGTACACTGAAAACCATCAGACATTGATGAAAGAAGTTAAAGAGGACACAAATAAATGAAAGATATCTCATGTTTATGGATAAGAAGAATCATTAAAATGTCCATACTCCCCAAGGCCATCTATAAATTCAGTGCAATGGCATTCCAATGGCACATTTGTATAAAAATAGAAAAAAAAGATTCATATGGAACCATAAGACCCAGAATAGCCAAAACAATCTTTTTTAAAGTTTTATTTTAATTCCAGTTAGTTAACATACAGTGTTATAGTAGTTTCAGGTGTTTAATATTGTAACTCAACAGTTCCATATATCACCGTCTGTTCATCATGACAAGTATACTCCTTAATCCCCATCACCTATTTAATCCATCCCTGACTCAGAAGCTAAAGCAGTCTTGAGAAAGAAGAACAAAGCTGGAGGGATCACATGTCCTGATTTCAATCTATATATTAGGCTATAGTAATCAAAGCAGTATAGTGTTGGCATAAAAACAGACACACAGAGCAATAGAACAGAATCAACAGCTCAGAAATAAACCCATGCATATATGGTCAACTAATATTTGACAAGGAAGCCAAGAATACCTACTGGGGAAAATACAGTTTCTTCAATAAAATGTTCTGGGAAAGTTGGATATTCACACACAAAAGTATGACAATGAACCCCTGTCTTACACCACTCACAAAAATTAACTCAGTGAATTAAAGAATTACATGTAAGACCTGAAACAATAAAACTACTAGAAGAAAACAGAAAAAATATCCTTGATACTGGTCTTGACGATGATTTTTTAGATATGACACCAAAAGCACAAGCAACAAAAGCAAAAATAGCCAAGGGGGACTATATCAAACTAAAAGACTTCTGCGTATCAAAAGACATGATCAATAAAATGAAAAAGCCACCTACAGAATGGGAGAAAATATTTGAAACCATACATCTGATAATGGGTTAATATAAAAATATATAAGGAACTTATACAACGCAATAATAAAAAAATAATAATCCAATTAAAAAATGGGCAATGGTCCTGAAGAGAAACTTTTCCAAAGAAGATATGCAAATGACCAACAGATACACAAAAAGTGTTCAATATCATTAATCATCTGGAAAATGGAAACCAAAACCTCGAAGAGCTTTCGCTTTATTCCTGTTAAAAAGGCTATTATCAAAAAGACAATAGATAGTAAGTGTTGGTGAGAACACGAAGAAAAAAGATGCCTTGTACACTGTTGGTGGGAATATAAAGTGATACAGCCACTACAGAAAATAGCATGGAGTTCCCTCTAAAAATTAAAAATAAAACACTCATATGATACAGCAATTCAACTTCTGGGTATATATCAGAAAGAAATTAAATCACTATCTCAAAGATGTATGTGCACTTCCATGTTCATTGCAGGATTATTTACAATAGCCAAGGCATGGAAAATACCTAAGTGTCCATGAAAGATGAATGGAGGAAAAAAGGCCTTCAGAACATTCTATAGAAGAAGCAGAGTGATATGAAGTCACTGTATGAACAGACATCTCACTTTTCCCACTTGGAGCTTTTCAATCAGGTAAATGCAGGTGATTGTAAATTACTATTTAATAAGCATGGTGAACTTGACATTCAATGGGCAGTAATTAAAGAAATGACAACTTTTTTCGAGCCCAGAATATTAAACAAACCAACTTATTAAATAAAAGTATAGTAAAGGTATGTCTCTTGTCATCCACTAGGAAAGTATATATGGGACAATTTTTAATGATCTTTTTTTTAATCTCAATTCATGAAATTTATGATGTGGAGGAATGGAGGGAAAGGAGCAGAAACTTTAGTCATGGGCAGTTGTACTTGACCATAATTTATGAAAAATTTAGCCCATAAAACCTCTCTTTGGCTCAACAGATGGGCCATCTTCCTACTAATTGGTTCTCTAGTATTTCTCCTTATGTGCATGGTGCTAAGAATCCAACCTGCAGAGGATGCAGTACTGAGCAGCCACAAATACCAATGCTTAGGACTCCTGGTGGGAACGGATGCTTGGCAGAGGGATTTCACTTGCATTCTTTCTCTCAACTCCTGCTTCCACTCAACATCAAGTCCAGTTGACTTGGCCTCTTCAACATCACTCACTTCTTTCAAATCTTTCTGTTTAATATCCTGGCTCTGGCCTCAGCCATTGTCATCTCTTCCCTGGCTACTGTAACAACCTCCCAACTAATCTCCTGGCTCCCTCTCCACTGTCTTCTTTTCATTTTATCAACCAACAGATTGGACTCACAAATATGAGCATAACATTCACCAGTTAAGCCTAAAGGAGCTAGAAAGGAACAGCAAATAAAGCCTAAAGCCAGGAAAAGGGAAATAATGAAGATTAGAGCAGAATTAAATGATACAGAAACAAAGAACAAACAAACAACAACAAAACCAGTAGAACAGATCAATGAAACTAAGAGCTGTTTCTTTGAAAGAATTAGCGAAATTGATAAACCCTTAGCCAGACTTATCAAAACTAAAAGAAAAAGCACCCAAATTGATAAAATCATGAACGAAAGAGGAGAGATCACTACCAACACTATAGAAATACGAACAATTGTAAGAGAATATTATGAAAAATTATATGTCAACGAAGTGGGCAATATGGAAGAAATGGGAAAATCACTAGAAACTCACAAACTACCAAAACTGAAACAGGGTGAAATAGGAAATTTGAACAGACCTATAACCAGCAAAGAAATTGAATCAGTAATCAAAAATCTCCCAATAAACAAGAGTCCTGGGCCAAATAGCCTCCCAGGAGAATTCCAGCAGACATTTAAAGAAGAGTTAATACAAATTCTTCTCAAACTGTTCCAAAAAAATAAAAATAGAAGGAAACTTCCAAACTCATTCTACAAAGCCAGCATTACCTTGATTCCAAAATCAGACAAAGACTCCACTAAAAAGGAGAATTACAGGCCAGCATCCCTGATGATGAACATGGATGCAAAAATTCTCAACAAGATACTTGCAAATTGAATCCAACAATACATTAAAAGAATTATTCACCATGATAAAGTGGGATTTATTCCTGGGCTGCAGGGCTGGTTCAATATTCACAAATCAATCAATATGATACACCACGTTAATAAAATAAAGTATAAGAACCATATGATCCTGTCGATAGATGCAGAAAAAGCATTTGACAAAATACAGCATCAATTCTTGATAAAAACCCTCAACAAAGGAGGGATAGATGGAACGTACCTCAACATCATAAAGGCCATATACGAAAGACCCATAGCTAATACCATCCTCAGGGGGGGAACACTGAGAGCCTTTCCCCTACAGTCAAGAACAAGACAAGGATGTCCTCTCTCACCATCACTATCTAACACAGTACTAGAAGTCTTAGCCTCAGCAATCAGACAACAAAAAGAAATAAAATGCAACCAAATCAGCAAGGAAGAAGTCAAACTTTCACTATTTGCAGATGACATGATATTCAATGTAAATCCTGAAAGAACTCCACCAAAGAATTGCTAGAACTGATACATTAATTCTGCAAAGTTTCAGGCTATAAAATCAACATGCAGAAATCTGTTGCATTTCTATACACTAATAATGAAGCATCAGAAAAAGAAATTAAGGAATCGATCCCACTTGTAATTGTACCAAAAACCACTAAGATACCTACGAATAAATCTACCTAAAGAGGGAAAAGATCTATACTCTGAAAACTATAGAACACTTATGAAAAAAATTGAAGAGGACACAAAGAAGTGGAAAAGCATTCCATGCTCATGAATTGGAAGAACAAACATTGTTAAAATGCCTAAACTACCCAAAGCAATCTATACGTTTAATGTAATCCCTATCAAAATTCCACCAGCATTTTTTGCACAGCTAGAACAAACAATCCTAAAATTTGTATGGAACTACAAAAGACCCTGAATAGCCAAAGAAATCCTGAAAAAGAAAAACAAACTGGAGATCACAATTCTGGATTTCAAGCTGTATTACAAAGCTGCAGTCATAAAGACAGTATAGTACTGGCACAAAAACAGACACATAGATCAATGGAACAGAACAGAAAACTCAGTAATGGACCCACAACTATATGGTCATCTAACCTTTGACAAAGCATGAAGGAATCTCCAATGGAAAAAAGACAGACTCTTCAATAAATGGTATTGGGAAAACTGGAAGCGACATGCAGAAAAATAAAAGTGGACCACTTTCCTACACTATACATTCGAGATGGATGAAAGACCTAAATGTGAGACAGGAAACCATCAAAATCCTAGAGAACACAGCCAGTAACCTCTATGACCTCAGCTAGAGCAACTTCTTACTAGACACATCGCTGCAGGCAAGGGAAACAAAAGCAAACATGAACTATAGGGACTTCATCAAGACAAAAAGCTTCTTCACTGCAAAGGAAACAATCAACAAAACTAAAAGGCAGCCTATGGAATAGGGAGAAGATATTTGCAAATGACATATCTGATAAAGAGTTAGTATCCAAAATCTATAAAGAACTTATCAAACTCGACACCCAAAAAACAAATAATCCAGTTGAGAAACGGGCAGAAGGCATGAACAGACATTTCTCCAAAGACATCCAGATGGCTAACAGACACATGAAAAGATGCTGAATACACTCATCATCAGGGAAATAAAAAATCAAAACCATGATGAGATATTACCTCATACCTGTCAGAATGGCTAAGATTAACAACACAAGAAACAACTGGTGTTGGCAAGAATGTGGAGAAAGGGGAACACTCTTGCACTATTGGTGGAAATGCAAACTGTTACAGTCACTCTGGAAGACAGTATGGAGGTTCCTCAAGAAACTAAAAATAGAACTTCTCTACAATCCAGCAATTGCACTATTAGATATTTACCTAAAGGATACAAAAATACAGATTTGAAGGAGTACATGCATCCCAATGTTTATAGCAGCATTATCAGCAATAGACAAAGTATGGAGAGAGCCCAAATCTCCATCGACTGCTGAATGGAGAAAGAAGATGTGGTATATATACACAATGGAATATTACTCAGCCATAAAAAGAATGAAATCTTGCCATTTGCCATGATGTGAATAGAGCTAGAGTATATTATGCTAAGTGAAATAAGCCTCAGTCAGAGAAAGGCAAATACCATATGACTTCACTCATATGTGGAATTTAAGAAACAAAACAGATGAACATATAGGAAGGGGCGGGGAATAGAGAAGAGAGGGAAACAAACTACTAGAGATAAATGATAGAGAACAAACTATGGGTTGACAGAGTGAGGTGAGTGGGTGATGGGCTAGATGGGTGATGGGTACTAAGGAGGGCACTTGTGATTAGCACTGGGTGTTGTTTGTAAGTGATGAATCACTAAATTCTACTCTGGAAACCAATATTGCTTTGCATGTTAACTAACTAAAAAATTAAATTTAAAAAAATATGGAAAATTAAACAAATAAATGGATAATGAGTAAAAAAATCTTCAATGGCTTTCTGTTATGTTAAAGGTTAAAACACACACACACACACACACACACACACACACACAAGAGCAGGGGCTCAGGGCTTGGAGGGGTCTCATCTTGCCCCTCCCCCTCTTGTTCCCTCCTGCAGATATACTGGGCTTCTTTCAGGTCTTCACACATCCTACTTCTTCCTGCTCCAGAGGATTCACACGTGTTTTTCTCCTACCTGCAAACTCCTTTAGCCTAAACAACTCCATCCTCTGGGTCTCAGCTGAAATGCTATTTCCTCCATGACTCTAGCCTTTGCAGACTGCACGCACAAGTTAGGCAGCGCTTTATCCTTATTCCTGTAGCGCTTCTCCACCATACCTCAGAGCACTCTGAGCTTACTCAATGTCTATCTTTTCTAGTAACTGAAAGTCTCATGAGAGGAGAAACAAGGTCCTTTTGTTTAATTTGCAACTATAAATTGCAACATAGCAACAAATACAACTATTTCCATTTTAGAGATAAAAATATTGAGGCTTTGAGAGTTGAAATTTTTTTTCCACGGTCCTTAAAATAGTAGGCAAAGCTGAGCATCTAATCTTTGTCCATTACACTCAAAAGTCTAAGATATTTTCATTATTTCACTTGCCTCCTTACCTATGATTCATGGAGAAAGTAGAAATGTAAGAAATAAATACCTAATACCTATTATATTCTAGGAGATCTATGTTGTTTTGATTAATCCTCACTGCCCTCTGTAGTCTTCTAACTTATCTCTGACTAGATGTGAATCTCTTGAGGTCGGGGATGATCTTTTATGTTTTTGCGTATTTGGGATGTAGCATTTGTTCCTGAACAGAAATGAAACAGTGTGCTAAGTGATGAGTATTCACTGACTGCTTGGAGAGTAACTTTGGAAGAGACAAGTTAAGCACGAACCAAACCGTGAGATCATGACCTGAGCTGAAGTCAGATGCTTAACCGACTGAGCCACCCAGGCACCCCAAGATGAAGCTAATTTTATAGAATAGTCTGATAAAATATTAATAGAAATATGTTTAAAAACTCAGAGAGATAAAAATTAAGGAAGAATAAATCAACAACAAAAATAAATGCAGAATCTTAGAAATAAAAATGCAGTATATATGAAATAAAAATATATATATACTAGATGAGAAGTGGATGAAGAATGGTTTAGAGAACTGAAAGATAGAACTAAGGACTTCACCCAGAACACAGAGGCACTGAAATCAAGGATATAAAGGAAAAATCCACAATCATAGCAGGATATTTTGAGATATCTCAGTAAGATAATAAATAGATTGAGCAGAGAAAAAAATTAGCAAGGACTTAAAATCTAAACAAGAAAAATAATAAGCTTGAGCTAATAGATACATTTGCAGTATTGACCATATTCTAGGTCACAAAAGATACCTAAACAAATTTTAAAGATTCAGCAACATACAGGCCATCCAAAAATTAATTAAATTGTAAATCAAATAAAAAGATAATTTAAAAACTCTCATGTTAGGAAATTCAAACTCCAAACCTTAACTTACTCATGAGATAAAGAGGAATCACAATGTAAATTATTTAGAATAAGATGCTAATGAAATTATTTCACATGAAAATTTATAGAAAGCAGCTGAAATGGTACTGATATAATTTTTCAAAATCAGAACTGTAAATGAACGCATGAAACCTTAGCACCTAAAAAATGAAAATAAAAATAAGCCTATAAGAGTAGGTGAAAGAAAAAAAATAAAGATGTGAGCAAATATTAATAAATAAGAAAAAAAGAAACAGAGAATTGAGGACATAAAAAGCTAGCTTTTGGAAAAATCTAATAAAATACACAAATCTCTAGCAAGGCCAGTAAGAAAAATAATGTGAACATGCATGAATAAACATTATCAGGAAAGAGAGGAAATGTAACTATGGAAACAATAGAAAACTTTAAAACTCATGAGAAAATATCAAATGCAATATACATTCTAATTCATTTTTTAAAACTTAGATAATATCTCATAAAAATATCTATTACCAAAATTGTCTCAAGAAAAAATAGAAAAACTAATAAAATCAGTAACCATTAAAGAAATTGACTAATCAATTTTCCTTTTAGCCAGAGTGACAGTGGGGTGGGAAAGTGGAAAGAAATTGTTCTAGAAGTAAGTTCTAACAAATCTGTAGAAGCAGATAAATCTGCATTTTGTAAAACTCTTTTAAAGAATTGAAAATGAAAGGTGTCCAATCTTTTTAAAAGGCTAGTTGATCCCCAAATTAGAAATGGTAATACAATTATAGTCTAAGTTTATTTATGAATACAGATGCAAAAATTAGCTGAGTTTAGTAGAATTTTATCATGACCAAGTAGAGGTTAGTTCAAAGGTGTAACAAAAGCTGAGTATCAGACAACCTACTAATTTCTTACATGACAGTAACAGATGAATGGAAAAAAGTTTGATGTGAAAAAATCGATAAATTTCAACATATACTCATTCATGATGGAAATTCTTGGTAAGAATTTCTAAGAATTCTTGGGAATAAAAGGAAATGTCATTAATCTGGAAAAATGATTTTTGTCAAAAACTTGCATCAGACAACATACTCCGTTATAAAACTGTAAATCCAGTTCCATTAAATAAGGAACAAGATGCTTTTAGTTGCCACTAGCTGCTATTCAGTTTTGTGCTGAAGCTACTATCCAATACAACTCACAAACAGAAAGAAAAGAAACATAGGAATTACACAGGAAAACTCAAAACTTCACCCTCCCATTCAGTTTCCCAGTCTTCATCCAACCTCATCCAACATGTACCCTTACTATTTCTGATGAATCAAGTCGCTCATTCCACTCTGCTTTGAATCAAAGACACCCTCTCCTCTGTCACATAGACAGAAAAGTAGTTAATTTGCCACTCCGTGGGTAAGGGAAGAAGACATCCTGATTTGTAAGTTTGATTTTTCTATAAGAAACCAAAAATTGCAGGCACCTCTCACATGGTGAAAATTAGCTTTCTCCTGAAGTCCCTCATTAAGTTACCAATGAGATTTTCTCTAATTACGTAACTTTACCTTTATTGTCATTTGTCATTTTCTGAACTCTGAATTAAAAGACAAAACCTTGTCAAAGAAGACCTCCATGATAATCCCCTTAACCCAGCTCTTAGGATTTTCTTCTGATTGACAGACAGAGGCTCCATTCTAAAACATGATTATATCAACATTATCAGTCCTTGAAATTATAGCTGTTCTTTGACACACCAGTCATACTTTTAGAAATTTATTCTAAGGAAATTATCAGATGCTATGAAGGATATCTGTTCCACCATTATTTATAATAGTAAAATTTAATGTTTAACAATATGGAATTACATATTATAGGTCCTTAATCTCATGAAACATTTTGCAGCCAATAGAAAAACACTGCTGTAGGAAAACATTTATCAACATGAGAAAAATGTTCCTGATATCTAAGTAAAAAACTAAGCTACAAAACTTTGACAAACGTCACTATTATTTTGATAACAGTTACTCGCCTGGGAAAAATCCTGAAAAACTTTACAATAAAAATTTTAATTTGCTTATCTCAGAACAGCGTGATTACAGGTATTTCTGGTTTATTTATTTGTTGTTTTTTTCCTTTGTGGGTTTTTTTTTTCCCCCATGGGTTCCAAGTGAGAGAAAAAAGTAGCCCCTGACATTTATCGACTGGGAGCTGTACTGGCTCTAATAACCACGGTGTTCTCCTGAGGAGCGTAAACAATTTCACACCTTCATCCCGGACTGTGATACTGTAAGGGAAACAGTAGACCATTCTGTAAACACATGTAAGCACAGACAAAAACAGAAACACTGAGCAAACCACAAACAGCCAAACATGGGTGACTGCAGCTTCTTTGCCAATTATAGCATTAGCCCAGTCTTCTTCCACCTCCTAGATAAAAACTACTAAGATACCCAATCAAAGAATTTCCATTGTCCCGCTTCCTGACAGCACCCAATCCAGAGCAAAAGCACATGCCATCACATCATCTAATACAGGCTTAATCCTATAACAAGCCCTCCACACACACCCTAATTGCAGCGATTCCCACCTGCCTCCCTTGCTGCAGTAAAATCAGTAAATCTAACTTTGTTTTACTCTAGGTTTGATCTTGGTTGTCTTTGGCCAAAGATGGTCATTAATGTAAAATGTATGCATGGAGCATGTATTATTTTATAATTAAGGGAAAAAACATTTAAAACGGAAATGAAATAATCTTCATACATTAATATTTCAAGTGACTTTCAACCTCCAGGAAAGAGGCAGATCCTTGGCTGCCACTGGGTTCTTGCATTTCCAACCAGCCAGTGCTCCAACTCAGCACGACTGAGCTGAGATCCTCAGGTATCGTTGCCTTTGGAAACTACTGAAGGTATTTCAGGCACATGTTAAGCACAGTTTCTCAACAGCAACACTATTGACATTTGGGCCAGATAATTCTTCTTTTTTAAATATTTATTCATTTTTGAGAGAGAGAGACAGAGCACTAGTGGGGGAGGGACAGAGAGAGGGAGACACAGAATCCAAAGCAGGCTCCAGGCTCCCAGCCGTCAGCACAGAACCCAACACGGGACTCAAACTCATGAACCACGAGATTATGACCGGAGCCAAAGTCGGTCTCCTAACCGACTGAGCCACCCAGGCGCCCCCAGATAATTCTTTACTATAGGGGGTTGTCGTGCATTGCAGGGTGTTTAGCAACATTCCTGACCTCTATCCACTAGATGCAGGTAGTACCCTTTCTACTGTTACAACCAAAAATGTCTCCAGACAATTTCCTCTAAGAGGCCAAGGGAGGGGCAAGGTTGCCCAATGATGTGGAGGGAGGACAATGGAAAGCAAGAAAGATCCCCTGAGGTGGGGGAAGGGGGGGAAGAGGGGGAGGGGGGGCTGGTATTTGAAGGCCTAGGGTTGGTTCCTCTGTCTCTGTGGGGCATCCTTGAGAATGGAGATTGTCATTCTTGCCCTACCTACCTCATGAGGAGAGTGTGGAGAAGTGAAAGAAAAGATATAAACAGTCTTGAAAGTAGCTAATGAGATAACTATTTAGTCAACAAAGATTTATCAAGTGCCTTCTGAATACTTGTGTATCTATGGTGTTCTAGCACAATCAAAAAGTTCCAACTGAAAAGGTACTGGACCCTGAGTCTGACTGTATGAACACAGGGAAATGACAAAATGGCATTATTAAGGCTAATCTAAAATAATACAAAACAGCAACAATGATTCCTTCACAAATAGTCATATAATTAAGGTAAATTTATTTAATTTGGATTTGCCTAATGTTGCTTTGTAGGGAAAACCAATTTTCACCTAAGAAATTAAAAAATCAAATTATTTGTTCTAAAAGCAGTCTTTCATAGAGTTTTCTAAATCTTGGCATTACTTTTAATGTAGAACTGTGAACTAGTCAGCTAGCTCTGACTCATTCTTGGCGGATTTACTGAGTCAGTAGAAGGAGGGAATAAACTAAGCAATGACAAACAACACATGTTAATGTGTCCTTAGATGCTAGGAACAATCATTTCTGGAGCATCTAAATGAATAAGAATTATAGAGCAAAAGGGGCACCTGTGTGGCTCAGTTGGTTAAGTATCTGGCTCTTGATTTCAGCTCAGGTCATGATCTCTCAGTTTGTAGGATCCAGCGCCGTGTTGGGCTCTGTTCTGAGAGTGCAGAGCCTGCTTGAGATTTTCTCTCTCCTTCTCACTCATGCGCTCTCTCTCTCTCTCTCTCTCTCTTTCTCTCTCTCTCTCTCTCAAAGAGAAAGAAAAGAATTATAGAGCAATGATCAAAAATGAAGAAATGTGGGGTCACAAAATAATAATTTGAATAGCTTTTAAATAAGAGCAGCATAATCCAAAATTAATAGATCTCATAGGACCCAGAGTGGGTCCCACAGGACCAGCTAAGAGGGCTGGCTTGGGACACAATAGGTATAAAACTCAAGCCAGAGGAAGCAAACGCAGAATTCATTGAATAACATGAATGACAGAAAAAGTATTGCAGAGTGTCTGGAGCCTCAGAAAGGAAAGGAGAATGAGTCTCTTCATCCTTACAGGGTTATATTGGAAAAAGGTCCAGGATACCCGTTCTTTCAGGAATCCAGGGTAGGGTTCAATCAAAGGCCAGTGACAGGTGAATAATAAGTGTTATTTGATAAATCACTGAAGGTAGAGGGTATTTATGCCATCATCCGTAGGGGCTTTTTTGAAGTTAATGTTCTGTCAGGATCTGGCTTTATTAGCCGTTAGTGTTTGGAGCCTAGGACAAAACTCAGAGAAAGATTGACTTTCTTGTTACTCCCTTGGAGTAGGACCATAGCTTCTTTGAGTTTTACTCAAATACAAAACATAGAACATGAATAGATGGGGCCTAGCAGAAAAACAGCAGAAATGCAGCCTTTCTAAAATGGAGTCCCTTCAAATTCCCTATCTCATCAGTAAGATTTTTCAGGCAAGTAGCATAGTTTACTATGTGAACTCCTTGTAACATTTAAAAAATATATTCCAAATAATGAGGTGAACCTTAGAGTCTTAATGAAATTGAGGATTTCTCATAATGTTTCTCATAATGTTTTTTTCTAAACATGATGGTTTCTATTTTTCTCTTCTGTTTCCTGAACAACAGAAATCAGCTGTTTTCATTTATAAATATTTTATTGAAAATGCATTATGAGGGACCTTTTAAACCAGCTCTTAAACAACCAAGTGGAATGCTTGCCCTTCTTTGCAAAAAATCAGATGTTTCTTATCTCACTTTTTTAAATGTAAAAAAAAAAAATGGGAACTGGTCTGGGGGTATAAATAAAGTCTCACAGAACTGCGATGCCAAGATTAAAATCTTTCTCCTACATGGTTATTTAATGCGGTAGTTACTAAAGGAAAATAAGACCATTCAAAAATGTGTTCAAAGAGTAGAAAGATGTTCCAGTTAAACTGTGTAAGAGACTTGGAGGGTCACATGGTCCCAGTGGTTAACGGTGGAGTTTCTGCTTATTATTTACATTGTAGTTAGTTAACAAAACAAGTTTTGGTGAGAAGGCTGGCCACCTGGTGCAGCTCACTCCTGGAGACTTGCTTTTCAGAGCCACGAGGCGGGTACTTCAGTCACCTCCCAGCCTCCCCAGCTCTCAGAAACTTCTCCCCAGCATGGGACCTTGTTATCAGTTTCCTTCTTTCACACTCCCTGGCGAAGTTTCACATTTTCATATATATATATATATATATATATATATATATATATATATATATATATGTATGTATCTGGCAAAGATCACAAAATAAATGAAATAAAGAGAATTTCAAGAGACAAACTGGTATGGGGGGCGGGGAATCTCAACGTTTGACATTTGTATCTAGATAGAAAACTTGACACAATAATTTGATCTCATTTTACAATCTTTCTTGTGCTGTTTTGGGGTTGTTTTTGTTGTTGTTGTTGTTTATTTTTTATTTTTATTTATTTATTTTTTAAGAAAACACTGCTGTCTACAAGCAAGTCTTTTTGGTCAGCATCATAGGCAGTAGGCTGTGCCTATCTTCCTTCATTAAGTTTACACTTGACACCTGGGACTCGAGGAGACTTGAATTTGGAATTGTTTTCAGAGTGGATACTGTTGACCTCTATTCCAAATTAAAGATACCAAAAGGTAAGCCAATGTGCTGTGACAGTTTCATCGGGAGGGTTTTCTTGTGTCAAAACCCTCCTTATCTTCATGTTTAGATACTCATGCAGCATGGGCATTTCCTGTTGCTTGGGTCATTACACTGAGGTATGAAGGATTAGAGTATCTCGAAAGGATGGACTCCTCATTGTGAGGATGATAACATAATGGAGGGAGGAAGACAATTCTTTCTCCTTTAAAAGAAATGGGAGAGATTCTTACTTATCTGGAAAGGTTTTCCTGTGTCTACCTGGCCACTGGGGATGCCACTTCCCATTCCCTTAGCACATGCTACAGGCAAAGCAAGGGAGTTCCAAGCCTCTGATATTTAAGAGGAGGGTGGTTGAAACTTTTTAGCAGCTTGTAATTTTAATCACCCGCAGTGGCATAGACTTTACTAGACTGTTGATTATCCACCTGTCTATACATTAGAATACCCTGGAGAGCTTTTTTAAAACACCTAATGCCAATTAGTCTGGAATGGGCCTGTGGTATCTGCATTTTTTAGGAGCTTCCCAGGTAACCCTCATGTTTAACCTGGAGTGAGAACCATTGAATTGGACTCTTGGTCCATTTCTCATCTACTGAATCAGAAGTTCTTGAGGGAAGTCCCTGGTGATCTGTGTTTGCCAAGCATTGCCAGAGGTCTGATGAGAGCAAAGAATCTGCAGACTCAATATTTATTAGGTTCTCACTGTAACCCTGCTTCATGGCAGAGGGCCATGAAGATGTTTTCTCCCTTTTGCAGATGATGAATCTGTGGTTTAGAAAAATTAAATGATTCACCCAAGTTCATCTAGCCAGAAGTGAGAACTTGGGACAAGCCTTTGACCTCAGAACCCCATACCCTACTGTTGCTTAACCCATAGAATGTCAACCAGATAGGTGGATGGTAGGTCTGGTTCTTGGTTAGGTTCTTAATAAGTACTTCACACTTTTTTTTATTTCCATGTCCTCTTTGTGGATGGATGGCAGAGATTTCCCTAAAACTGTGCACCCCTCAGTGGCCCTCATCCCCTCTGAATGCTGATTCCCCTCTGGAAAAAGCTGACTCGGTGATGCACAGCATCCCAATGCTGACAAGCTGGGCTGCCTTGGGGCAGCAGCCACATGCCCTCTAACTGCACTCATTGTGCTCCTGTTGTATGCAGAGTTCTGTGAGATTTAGGGATAGAAATACACAGTCTCTACTCTCAAAAGTTGTAGGACACTATCCAGAGTCAATGGAACAGGTAGAAGGAGCATTTACAGAGTATCCCATCAACTCGAAAGGATGAATTAGAAAGTCCAACTGAAATAATAGCAGGGTGCAAATGGGAATAGTCATGAGGGATGACTCAGAAGGACTGGCTGGATTTTGAGCCAGATTTGTGGTGAGAACATTCAACCAGGTAGCTTGGAAAATACATTAGAAAGCAATCAATCAATGTCAAGCATTGTCCTTAGAAATGTGGGTCTCCGGGTCCTGTGAGGATGTTTTATTGCTGGCGGAATAAAAATGATTATGTAAGGGCGTGTTCAAAGTTCAGTGTGGATGCTTTGTATTTTATTTTCCTTAGCTTGGCAACCTCCACAAATAATGGTGCACAGTAGAATTAAAGGGATTTGAAAGGCTCTTCCTGGAACTCAGATCATACATACTGGTTGGGTATTTGCATCAGATTCCTTTTTATTCATTTGCTCTTTCTGCTGGTAAGCCCATGGTGTGTCCAGCACGTTGGAGGAATCTTTGATCCCATCTCAAATAAAATAGACTAATGCACATTTATTTTTGCCATTTTCATTATCACTAAATGAAATGCCAAAAAACATTTCAATATAACCTCTGGAGAAAATAAAGCACTTTCCTAACTAACATCAGTCTGTCTCTTCATAAAATGGAACCACACATTTGGAATGCTCCACTCTCCTCAAGCTACTTCAGAGCTGTGGTACATGAAGTGCCTGTCCTGGGTCTCCTTCTGGAAGAAGCTGGTCTCCAGAGCCCAAAAAAAAATGATAGGAAAAGCGAAGCACAGCATAAATATGTATTGAGGAAGGTCTTACAGTTTTGTACTTTCTTTCTTTTGGTATAGTCTTGGTGCTCTTTCGTTTCAACAGAAGACTGTTCCCTGTTGTTTCTATGTTAATCATGAAACTGGAAAGCTAACCCAATAGCAGAAGATATATGCGTTTAATGAATCACAACAAAGGCAAAATAGGGCCAGATTGGCCACTGGGTAGTTTAGGAAATATCATGGGGCTGGCACATTGAAGAACCAAGAAAACAAAATATAGCCTGCTCTCTGGAGGTAAAGAAATGTCCAGTGTTTCCACCATTTATTCATCCAAAAACTATTTGCCGAAGACCTCCTGTAGATGTTGGGAATAGAGCAGTGAACCACACATAAAAGTCCCTAGTGCTAAAGGGAAGATATACAAGATAAATAAGGTAGGGACTCTCCTGTCTTCCTATCTCTAAGTCTCATAATACACTGCACACCATAGGAGCACAATGAGTGCAGTCAGAGGGCTTGTGGCTGCTGTCCCAGGGCAGCCCAGTGGCTGGGGCTAGAGACTGTGCAGCACTGAACGGGCTCTTCTCAGTAGAACTTCCTTGGGCCTCTAACTTAAAAGGTGAAGTTCAAACTGCACCTTTAGCATTATGTGGTCACCACATGGCAGTAAAGTAATTTTGCAGAATGTGGAAGCAGATGAGGCAGTAAATATGAAAGATTCATCTGCGCAGGCTCCAACAAGATGGCACCTTGGGCCCCAGTTCTTCCTGGGTATTTGCCCTTTACCCTGATAGAATACAATTCTGGAGAATTGAGTCGGTCTCCATGCTGTTTTATACCACCTTTCCACCATCCTTCCACCTTCCTGGGTATTTTCCCTTTCTCCCTTTCTCTTTTCCTGATTCTTCTTTCTACCCACACCCACCCTTCTTCCTTTCCTGCCTTCACCATCCATGTAGAGTTTTCCACAGGCTTTGCATTCAACGTTATGCAAATTCAAAGGTGAGCAAGACTTGATCTCTGTCCCGTGGAAACTCAAAACTAGCTTGGGGAGATGAGGCCTGAACACAGGCAGGAGCTGGATGGCCCTGTCAGATGGATGGAGGGTTTAATGAAGAGACATTAAACAAAGATGTTGACAGTGTTAGGAGAGCTGTAAGGGATGGCGAAGCACCTAGGAATTAGCCACAGAAGGAAGCCATTATATCCCCGAAGCCCAAAGGAGCAAAAGAAGGTTCTGAAACCCAGAGAAAACTATGGCCATGGAAGAGGGGCTTCCCAGCAAGAGCTGTAGCCTCATGCATTCCACACGGATGCTATCTTTCTCCTTACCCCTCTTTTCCTTTTCATTTGACCTCCTCCATTCTCTTCTTATGGCCCAAATTCAGTCTGTGTTCTCTATTGGCCCTAGTTTTCTTCATCAGAAAATTCCATCCTGACCTGATAAGGTAGATGTAAGACCAAGCTCACGGCCCCTTCTTGCATTGTATAAGCCAGCATATCGAGCTTTGGTCAAGTGATGATGGAGGATTGTTTGTTTGTTGGTTTGTTTGCCTAGCTTGTCCAGCTGAGAAGGTGCTAAGAACAGGCCCTGAGATCGTGAACGGAGCAGGGGAAGGAGACTGGGGACTAAATTCCAGCTGTCTCACCACTGGAAAGGTCTGCATCCAGTTTTCTCACACCTCACCATAGTGAGTATTAACTTTCCCTCCAAAAAAATACAAACTTGCTTCATGTAGAGAAGGAATATACCTCCTGTTAAGTGACTCAAGTAATAATCATCCCAGAATTTTTGTTCTTCTTCATCCTGTTTATATTAAATACCACCATGCTACAGGGCCTAGGTGGCTCAGTCAGTTAAGTGGCCAACTCCTGGTTTTTTGGTGAGTCAGACTCTGGGCTGACAGTGGGGAACCTGCTTAGGATTCTCTGTCACCCTCTCTCTCTGCCCCCCCTCGCTCTCTCTCTCTCATTCTCTCTCTTTCTCTCTCTCTCAAAAAATAAATAAACATTTTTTAAGAACCACCATGCTAGTTGAAAATGAGTTGGTCTTTACCATCTGGGATATAGAACCAGCACTAGATTACTAATTCCTAATTCCTCTCTCTTGTTGGCTAGGGGTAAAGGAGAAACTCTCTCCAATCTGCCACAAACAGAAAGATGAAGAAGGAGAGAAATGCAATCAGAAGACAAAAGAATTTGAAGAGAATTTGTGACATATATTGGACTCTCTTTCACTAAATACTTTGCACCTTTAATCTTTAAAGAAATATTTACTTGTGGGTTGAATTGCGTCCCCCTACCCATATTCATATGTTGAAGTCTTAACGTTCAGAAGGTGACCTTATTTGGAAAAAAAAAAAAAGTCGACCTTATTTGCAGATGTAATTAGTTAAAATGAGGTCATGCTGGGTTGGGTGGGTCCCAAACCCAGTGTGACTGGTGTCCATAAAAAAAGGGAAATAGGAAAAAGGGACACAGACATGTGTGCATGGAGAACACGACGTGAAGGTGAAGGCAGAGATGAATGTGATGCATTTACAAGCCAAGGAACAAGGATTCCCAGCAAATCTCCCAAAGCCACACAAAAGGCCTGGAACAGATTGTTCCTCACAGCCCTCAGAATGAACCAACCCGGCTGACACCTTGGTCTTGGACTTCTGGCCTCCAGAGCAGAGAGACAATACATTTCTGTTGAGTAAGCCACCAGGTTTGTGGCACTTTACTATGGCAGCCCTAGTAAGTTAATATAATTTAAAACCTGGTACTTTATTTTTTATTTATTTTTTTTTCCAAGTACAAAAACTCTTTTTTTTTATTTATTTTATTTTATTTTATTTTATTTTTTAATATATGAAATTTACTGTCAAACTGGTTTCCATACAACACCCAGTGCTCATCCCAAAAGGTGCCCTCCTCAATACCCATCACCCACCCTGCCCTCCCTCCCACCCCCCATCAACCCTCAGTTTGTTCTCAGTTTTTAACAGTCTCTTATGCTTTGGCTCTCTCCCACTCTAATCTCTTTTTTTTTTTTCCTTCCCCTCCCCTGTGGGTTTCTGTTAGGTTTCTCAGGATCCACATAAGAGTGAAACCATATGGTATCTGTCTTTCTCTGTATGGCTTACTTCACTTAGCATCACACTCTCCAGTTCCATCCACGTTGCTACAAAAGGCCATATTTCATTTTTTCTCATTGCCACGTAATATTCCATTGTGTATATAAACCACAATTTCTTTATCCATTCATCAGTTGATGGACATTTAGGCTCTTTCCATAATTTGGCTATTGTTGAGAGTGCTGCTATAAACATTGGGGTACAAGTGCCCTTATGCATCAGTACTCCTGTATCCCTTGGATAAATTCCTAGCAGTGCTATTGCTGGGTCATAGGGTAGGTCTATTTTTAATTTTCTGAGGAACCTCCACACTGCTTTCCAGAGCAGCTGCACCAATTTGCATTCCCACCAACAGTGCAAGAGGGTTCCCGTTTCTCCACATCCTCTCCAGCATCTATAGTCTCCTGATTTCTTCATTTTGGCCACTCTGACTGGCGTGAGGTGATATCTGAGTGTGGTTTTGATTTGTATTTCCCTGATAAGGAGCGACGTTGAACATCTTTTCATGTGCTTGTTGGCCATCCGGATGTCTTCTTTAGAGAAGTGTCTATTCATGTTTTCTGCCCATTTCTTCACTGGGTTATTTGTTTTTCGGGTGTTAAAACCTGGTACTTTAAATACAACCAGGAAGTATCTTGGCTGCAGAGCCATGAGTTTCCAAGTTCACCAGCATTTAGGCAGGGCTGCTTTTCCAGGAAGCTGCACAGGAAGGAAAGTTCCAATTTCAGCAGCCCCCTTTGTGGAGATGGCAGGATCTGGAATGGGGAATCTTGTTAAGATTCTCCACAGCGATGATGATTATCAGGATTTGCTTACAATCCCCACTACCTCCTGTGCGGGTCCCAGAAATATTCAGGATGGAGCTTTCTAAGATACCTTGCTTCTCATAGCCAGGCAACCAGGAGGGTAGTTACTAAGATTAACAAGACTATGGTTATACTTAACATAGATAAAACCTGAAAAACTCAGATAACTTAAAACTTGTAATATTATGTAAAATCTCAGCCACTGGTGTTCACTTACAGACACATATTAATGCAAATCACATCTGTAAGTCAGACTATAATGAAACTCTTGGCAACCTAAATGATTGACGTTTTCTGTTGCTTAAAATAATAAGAAGTGATTGAGTCCCCAAATCTAATCCTGTCTTCTCTTTGCCTGGAATCTTAAGGTCAAGTCGATTTTCCTAGACTTCCAGATTCATAGGTTCCAACTATAATGACCCTTGTCAAATAATGCTATGCATTTCTAAATACTTATACAAGTAGATTTTTTTAAAAAGCTATAGGCTCACATTTACCCATACAAGTTAAAAGAGAGGAGGTGGTATATATCACGATAAAAAAGAAAGGGGAGGGCAGATAGAAACCAGAGAATATAAGAAATCCAAAGAACAAAGCACAGGGAAGCCCAGAGCAAAAACAGACAATAACTTACAAGCAGAAGACAAATTAATAGGAAGAAATCAAAAGAGATGAGACAAAAGAGGCTATTAGAGGTCCTACAGGATTGCTTTTTGAATTCCTGGCAAACATTACTTATATCTCCCAAGAAACTCATCTATAAAATGGTTCATGTCAACTACATTTGGGTATGACCAGCATGGGAACAATAAAAGGCACACAAATCAAAATTACACCGTTTCCTAAACATGCTTTATTGTAAATTTTATATTTAATTACATTGAGTTTTGACACATGCAGAATTCCATCAAAATGTTTTTGTATAATTTCCTGGGAGGTACATTTACCATAAACTATGTTTGGCTAACCTTGAAGGAACTGTTCTCTGAGTCTGCTTGCTTGAGCTCCTCAGATCAGAGCTGCAGCCTGGAACACAGTGTGGGGCTGGGATGAAATCAGTGATAGGGTTGGCAGGTGCTCAGCCAGACTTGGACTGAATATTTCAAATAAACGCCTGTATATTACTCTATAAGCTTCTGCAATTTTGACTTCAATGAATTTTTACATTTTAAACACGTTTAAAGTTCACACACCTTTAGTTTTTACACAGAGGCTCAAACTGGATCCAAGGGTTTTGGGGTGGTTTTTGTTGCTGTTGTTTTCTGTTTTGGTTGTTTTGTTTTTCCTTCCTTCCTTCCTTCCTTCCTCTTTCTTTCTTTCTTTCTTTTTCTTTCTTTCTGTCCTGCTATTGCTATGAGAAGCTGCAGGACTTATTTTCAGTTCCATCATCATCACTGAACAGCAGTGCCTGGGACCAATCTTCCTGGACCCCAGCTAAATGTGCACTGTGGCACGACTCAGATGTTAGCCACATTTAGTCATTGGACTGTGGATAGCCCCATGTACTCCACTGGCCTTGCGAACTTCTGAGCCAACCCCAGACACCTCAGCCCCTGCTTCTCTGCAGACATGAAGGCTGTACATCATAAAGGAGCTGGTCCAGATCACAGAATCACAGAATTCAAGTTCTGAGCTATTCTCTATTAACTGACAGACTGTGCTGACACTTGAAACAAACATATACCACTAATCAAATGCACAGATGTGTAGAATATTGTCTTGGTGCTTACCAAAAACGAGTGCATATTTTAACAAGTCTTTAAATATCTTACCTACAGGAAGTGATAGGAGGGGGAAAAGTGTGGCCAATATGATCGATATTCTACTGTTATTAGCAACATACTAACCAGAAGTCATTTTCTCTGTTGTGTCACAACAGAGTTAGTGATGTTTTGGTTTACATTTCTTAATATGAGGGGTGGCTTAAGTTTGAGATTTAAGGGCTAAAGGATTTTATAGGGTTTTTTTAAGTTTATTTATTTTGAGAGAGAGAGAGAAAGAGAATGAGTTGGGGAGGAGGAGAGAGAGGGAGAGAGACAGAATCCCAGCCAGGTTCTGCACTATCAGCGCAGACCCGACTTGGGCCTCAAACTCACAAACCTGTGATACCATGACCTGAGCAAAAATTAAGAGTAGGTTGCTTAACCGACTAAGCCACCCAGGCACATCAAGGATTTTGTGGGTTTTAAGAGATTTTTTTTTTCCTCTCTCTCACTTCCCCCAGCTCATTTTTACCTCTGTAATGTTCCCACTTCATTAATCCTTCCCCTGCAGCTTGAATATCCAGGGGAATGAGATGAGCAGGTGGGTGTGGAGGGGGGATCCAAATTTGGAACAGTGGCTTGAAAGCCCAGTGTCCTACACCCAGATATTTAACAACAGAGCAAACTTCCTCATTCCCAATTGCTTGCTCATTCCATTTGTCACTCTGAATTGATGATCTGTAATCATCATAATAATGATAATACTTTATAATTTAAAGTGTTTCTGGACACAGTATCTTCTTTAAGACCCTCAGCCTCATGAGTTAGGCTCATAGCATTAACCATAAGCCATAGCATTTCAACAGAGGTCTAAACGGAAGATGTGTAGAAAGAAAAAGCATGCTTAAGAGCTGGCACACAGCAGACCAGAGCCAAGGCACAGCTGTCACTCTGAGTGTAGAGAATTGGGTGTTGGTTCATTTACTGACCTTGCATACAGCAAGCTCTTCCTGAGAGCTGTCCTCTCAGTGTTTGGCACACTTTGGGTTCAGAATGCTCATGACATTGGTTCTTAAGACACAGGTTTCTCCCACCTGCCACCACCTACATACCCATGAATATTCTTTTCCTTGTTCCTTCAAAGGGCTACTCTGTAGATGAATGACAAGCCTTTACTACCACCACTTCCAGTGCCACAGTTTCACACCTCTGTGCTTTGCACCCTTCTGTCTACTCTTCTTTCTTTTTCCTTGTTTTCTCTTGCTTCTCTGAGTCCTTCTGCTTCCTGCTCATGTGATCACAGGTTAAGTTATTTTACGTCTCTGTGCCTTAGTTCTCCCATATGTAAAAGGGGATGATTTTAACACAATCAACTTCCTAGGATAGGTAGGAGGGTTGAATAAATTATTACTTTAAAACAGGTATTTGCTCTATATTAAACATTCAATAAGTATTAATTATTGTTATTGTTGTTCCATGTTGTATACCATATAGAGACATTTCCTTCAGGTTGGTTGGTGAGTTAACCAAAAAACCACTTGTGGAGGATAGTCCTTCCATAGCTTCTAATGTGGACTCTGGGGCTGCTTTTTGTTATTTTCTTTCTCTGCTAAGTTCCTTCCTTATTTTGCTGTTATTAACTGGGGCCTTGTTTGGGTTGCCAGAAGCCTGGTTTTTGAATGTAGTTTTCCTGAAGTAATAGGAGAAGACATTTATTGCCGTGACTGCATTACTTGGACCCTAAAGAGTCCCATTCACTTTATTTTTTTTTAATATATGAAATTCATTGTCAAATTGGTTTCCATACAACACCCAGTGCTCATGCCCTCCTCAATACCCATCACCCACCCTCCCCTCCCTCCCACCCCCCATCAACCCTCAGTGTGTTCTCAGTTTTTAAGAGTCTCTTATGCTTTGAGTCCCATTCACTTTAAATGATGAACAGAGAATGTGTCATAGTTGGAGAAAATTTGATAAAGAAGCCCCAACATGATTAAAAGTTTGGGAAATAAAATTTGTGAATGCACCCAAGGTCCTATGGTCTTGAGAAGAGAAAGTTGAGGGGAGGTTTGATTACTGCCTCTAACTACTTCTGTATTTATTAAGAAAGGGATACTAATTGGCTTCTCTGTTGAGGCTCAGATAAGAAAGAAGTCAATGTTTTGGTTTTTTTTTGTTTTTTGGGTTTTTTTTAACGTTTATTTATTTTTGAGACAGAGAGAGACACAGCATGAACGGGGGAGGCTCAGAGAGAGGGAGACACAGAATCTGAAACAGGCTCCAGGCTCCGAGCTGTCAGCACAGAGCCCGACGCGGGGCTTGAACTCACGGACCGCAAGATCATGATCTGAGCCGAAGTCGGCCGCTTAACCGACTGAGCCACCCAGGCGCCCCTCAATGTTTGTTTTTTAAGGCATTCTCAGTTCTGGGATCCAGAAGAAGAGTCATGATTACATTTACATTCCCACCTAATCACTCCAACTGTAGTTCTAATTTTACCTCCTTCTTGAAGACTTCTTAAATCCTTATCAATGTCTGGTATATTTTGTATCATGCCTTTAACAGGTCGCCTCCCCCATTATATGGTAAGCTCTCCAATTGGGTCTAATTCATTGATGAAACCAAACAATTCACATTGTTCTTTGAACTAGTAAATGCTTAGTACAAATGTGTTCATTAACCCACAGTTATAACCTGGATGTTCCTAGCCTTTGCCAGCCTAAGTACCTGTATTATTCTCTGTGCAGGAAAGGATTAACTCAGTAGGCCTGGACTACCCAAACTCTGCATATTTCTAAGAAAAGCTTGTCTTAGGGACTGACCTTCGGCCAACTCTTGGGAGATAACTTCTAAGCCCTCGGAATATTTTCCCTAAGAGTGTTTTTATATGCCTGAAGACCTGGGCCATGCTTTACCAGTTTGACCAAATAGTTTAAGCTAGGACATATGATTTATGGTAAATTCTCCATGTGCCTTTTTGCTTTGCTGATTTTCATCTGTATTCTTTTGTTGTAATAAGCCATACCCATAAATATAACAGCTTTCCTTAGTCCTATGAGTCCTTTTAGTGAATCATTAAACCTGAAGGATGGTTTTTAGGGACCACCTCCAACAGTTTCCTATTACTGCTATAAGAAATTACAATTTAATGGCTTTAAGCAACACAAATTTATTCCTTTACAGTTTTGGAGGTTATGGAAATAAAATGGGTCAGCAGGGCCACCTTCCTTCTGAAAGCTCAAGGGAGAATCCATTTCCTTCCCTGTTCTAATATCTAGAGGCTGTCTGCGTTCTTTCACTCATAGCCTTGTCTTCTATCGAGTTCAGCATTATAGCAACTCCCGTCTCTTTCTCTCCGCTTTCATCATCACATTGCCTCTTATTCTTCCTCTGATCCTCCTGCCTCCTTCTTATAAGAACCCCTGTGACTATATTGGAACAACCCAGCTACCAAGACAATCTCCCCAACTCAAGATCCCTAACTTAATCACTTCTGCACAGTCCCCTTTCCATGTAAGGTGACAGATTCACAGATTCCAGGGATTAGGATGTAGACATCTTTGGGGTTGGTGTTATTCATCCTGCCATAACACCACACAAAGGCCAACATTACAATGGCTCTCCATTTCCCTACTTGCTGGGCAACTATCTCCCCACCTCTTCCCTATCTCCCCACCTCTTCCCCTACCCAAGGAGCTGGCTCAGATATTTCTTGGAAATATTTCTTGGAATCCTTGGGGATATCTTTCATATTTTGCCTACAGTACCTCTTCTTGGGTTGGGGAGCAAAGGGAGAGTGCAGAGAGTACCTCTCTGAGGACAGTAGAGCTTGTGTCTTCTCGGAGGATGCTGATTTCCAGCTACTCTCATGGATTGCTTTAGAAGAGAAGGCATTCAAAGCAGTTGTTTTCAAGTTGCAGTCTTAAGGAGCACCACCACCAGATTCATCTAGCAAATTTGATAAGTTGGATAATCCTGGCTGCACCTTCAACCCATGAAATGAAATTTTGTGTGTGTATATGTGTGAGCACATGTGTGTGATTTGCTTTTAAAAGTCTGTTTAAAAACAAGCTCATTCCTGAAATAATAACTCATAAGAAAACTTACGAGTTTTCATAAAGTTTGAGATTATTTGGCTTAAAAAATAGCATTAGCATCATGGAGAAAAGCAAAACATCTCTTTTCTTTTGTCTCCCAGAAAAAAATGTTTCACCCTCACCTTCCTAAGCATGTGTTTTTTGTTTTTTGTTTTTTTTGGGGGGCGGGTCCATTTCCCCAGAGCACCCCCTGAAGCCTGAATTAATGTAAAGCTCTAAATCTGGTCATCACTACCATCATCGATTTATGCCAGATTCTCCCAAACTATTAATATTGGCTTGAAAAATCCTCCTTTCTCACAGCACTCTAGGGCATGTACTTAATCTTTTAATAAGTCAAATAAAAATATTTCTAAAATGGTATAATTCTGAGGTAACTGGAGATATCCCAGAATACTACAAAACCAAGGCAGGCAATCACCAGTTCAAGTAATCTGCTGAGCATGAAAATAAGTTGGTATAAAGTTAAATAAGGAGTCAACAGTAGGGTTGTGAACCTGATTATCACTGCCTTGACACAGAGTTTACCAGGTTGTGGGCACATTGGAAAAGGACATATGCAGTCTTCAAACTGGTCCTGATTTATCTGCTTACTTACCTGTATCACAACAAAAGAAACTTGGGAATTGTGGTCCTGCTGCTCAAAACCCTTGAAGATAATCAGTCTTTGGGGAAAGGGCCAAAGAATATTTGGGTCCTTTTTGCTGGTATAACCCTGGCTACATCTACTTCCACATATTATGCCCAGGGCACAATTGATTCAATGTTGTGGGTCATTGAAATTGTGCAGCTGGGTCACCAGGCATTTAATCCTGGAGAAGGGTGAAGCAAACACTTATTAATATAGCCTAAAATGTAAGTGGCCTACAACCGATATTTTGAACTAAAGACATGCCCATGATTTGACCTCTATGTTAAAACACACTAACAAAAAAAACTACTTAAGCTTTTTTTATTTGTTCTACTTTTCCAGAAATCAAGATTTATGTTCATTGTAGGCAGTTTTGAGATAGCTTCAAGTTTTACTTTTGTGAGTGACTCTCCCTTCACACAGTTCCTGTGAGGGAACCCCGCCTCCAGTTGCCAGGCTATCATGTTGGACAATTTTGCTGTGTTTTTAAAGAGCTTACAAAAGAAAATTATGCTTGTCAGTACATAAACTTTTGCTATAAGGAGACGCTTTGTGAATTGAAAGCCTTGCCTTCAGAATTCTCAAAATGATGGCAAATTTAGCCAAATTGGGCAAAAGTGAATCAGGTTTCACAAATTTAGGAATGTTTATTTAAATCTTTAAAACATATGTTGCCACAGCTGTGTTTAGCATAAAATTATGATGAAAATAATCCTAATGAAAATGACGGCATATTTATATAATGCCTTCCATCCAACAAGCGCCAAACCCGCTACACAACTGATCTCATTAGGCCTGACTAAATCCCTTTGAGCTACAACATAAATATTAGTTCCAATTTGCAGATGAAGAAATTGGGACACGGGCAAGATTATTTACAGCTAAGTAGATTAAGTTATAACCAACCCGACTCTCCCATCTGTGGAATAAGTTACAATTTAGTCAGAGACCCTGAAAGGGGGATGGATGAGGGAAAGGCATCCTTTCCTCTAAGTTCCCTATGTGGCTTGCCTGTCCTGGCATTGGGGGAAGGAGGGAAGGAAGAGCATAATACCAGAGATTTTTTTATGCAATATTCTTTCTAGGAATTCACTGTGTGGATCTATGGGAAGATATTATCTTTTCAAAACATGCCAGTGAGGGTAAGAGTTGAGAAGGTGGCAGAAAGTCTTACATCTTGGGTTTCATTGATGGGAAACACAAGGCACAGGAAGGAAGAAGCTAATTTGGCGCCCTATACAACAAGGGCCAGGAGTCACCATTACCATTCAACTCTCTGTCTTTTTGAAATGTTAGGATTTGGTAAGAACTTTTTACAAAATGCCCATGGTAGCCTCAAATACTTCAACTGGGTCTATGGAATGTTGTCTTTCCCTAAATCCAGATTTTCTTTACGTAACAGAGTTAACCCAAGCATTCAAGCAGATTGCAGTTTAGTTCCTACAAAAGTCCCCCTGGGTTTCTGCCAGCTAATGGCTAATTCCTGCATGTCCCCTCCTTCTGCAAGGAGCTGTGAGATCATTACCTTACAGTGTGTGATTCAAATAGCTAATTTAGGAACCTGCATAGCACCTGAACACTAGAGATTTTACCAAAGTACTAATTTTGTCTCCACTTTCAGCAACACATTTTGAATTATAGTTTAAAGTAGAAAACAAACCTTTGCTTAATCTCTGCCAATCAGTATTGATGTTAGGTATGTGCTTCCCAAATTCAATTTTAAAAAAAAGCCAAAACAAAAACAAAAACAAAACAAAAACAAAAACAAAAACAAAAACCTGCCTTCCTTCTATTCAGAAAAAAATTCCATGAAGCCATTTTTGCCAAAACTTGAATTTAAGTCTGCCCAGGAAAAGCCATTCTCTAGAAATAGAGGGGGGAAAAAAACCGTTTGAATGTCTTATAGACTTTATCTAAATTTGAATTCTCAGAGTGCCACACTATATTTAATTTTAGTAAAAATGTAGTCAGCCATTCGTGGAATGAGGCTCTTATTTCCATATTCCTTTCCCAAGGAGGTAGGCTGGGGATAATCTAGGCTTTTGCCACAGAATGGTCCCTGTTCCCACCCTGCCTTGATAATTGGTTCACTAGGTATGTGACCTAGGCAAAGCCACTCAGCCTTCCTGAATGTCAGCGTTCTCATATGTAAAATGGAGATAAAATTATAGTGAAGTTTAAACAACACAGAGCTTGCCCAAAGTAGGCTCTAAATGAATGATTTCCTTAACGATCCTCTTTCCAGCCACCAACCCTCTTCAAAATCTATAAAGATTTACAAAATCAGTGTATATTTTACTTATGGGTTGTGTGCATGTGTATGTGTGTGTCTGGACTAGGTACACCAAAACATCAATAGCAGTTATCTCTGAGAAGTAGAAGAATAAATAATTTTCACTTTCTCCTTTATACTTTTCTGACTTTCTAAACTCACCATCATTTATAATGAAGATATACAGTTTTAGAAATTTTAGAAAGCTAATTTTTAGAAAATCACTGTGCAGACCTATCTTCTTTGAGAAAAACAAATCAAGTTATAAATATTTATAGTTGTTTTTTTTTTAAAGCCTAGAAATGGCTAACCCAGTTTTTTCCAATATTATATGAAAGGAAATTGAGGCCCCAAGAGATAATTGGCATCCAAAGCTTCCAAGTTGAACTGAGGCTGGATCCTACTTCTTAGTGTAACAGGATACCCTAGAGCTCTCCAGCCCAGGAGTATAAATGAGGTGGCAATTTGACCTTAAGTGTCCTGTTTAATACCTCTATCTGTCACTTGGAAGGCTGCAAAAAGAAAGGCTCCCTTTCTTTTTATGGTTCTATTCAATGTGTACCCTGCTCATTGAGTCCACTGATCTGCACAGATTTGTATAGGTAAAGTTAACTGATCTCTGTATAATAGTGGTCACTAAATTATTTGACATGTGTAAAGCTTATATTAGGGGCCTTGCCATCACACTTTCTCAGGGTCCCAAAGATGGGTGGCTGAGAAGCAGGGCTGTGTCTAGAGTGAAATGAATGAGGCACTTACCCCAGGTACCAAATTTGAGGGGATGCCACGAAGTTCAGTAAACAAGATAAATAATATTTTAGTGGAATATTTTTAAAAATCAAAATTAATAAAAAATAGTAAATTTTTAAATAAAGACAGTGCGATACAATGTTATACATGCAACAATGTGAATGAAACTAGAGCGTATTACGCTAAGCAAAATAAGTCATGCAGAGAAAGAAGAAATCACATGATTTCACCCATATGTGGAATTTAAGAAACACAACAGATGAACATAGGGGAAGGGAAGGAAAAATAAGATAAAAACAGAGAGGGAGGCAAATCATAAGAGACTCAAATACAGAGAACAAACTGGGGGTTGCTGGAGGGAGGTGGGTGGGGGGATGAGCTAAATGGGTGATGGGCATTAGGAGGGCACTTTTGGGGATGAGCACTGGGTGTTATATGTAAGTGATGAGTCACTGGGTTCTACTCCTGAAACCAATATTACACTGTATGTTAACTAACTTCAGTTTAAAATAAACAAACAAACAAACAAACAAACAAATAAATTATACATGTTGGTCTTTATCTCTGATCCCTGGCAAAGAGTTCCTAAAACCCTTGGAATTTCCTGAGTGACAGGAGGATTATATATTATTCATAATGAGCCTACTTCAACCATACCTGAGCTTATCCTAATGAAGTGACTCTTGGCTGGGCCCTAAAAAATTTCATAATGAAGCTTGTCACCAGAGGAACCAATATGCGATTAGAGGGTTGAAACTTTCAGCTCCACCTCCCAGCTTCCAGGGAGGGGAGAGGGGTGAACATTGAGTCCAATCATCAATGGTCAATCAATCATGGCTACCTAATGAATCCTCCATAAGGACTCCTAAAAGATGTGGTTTGGGGAGCTTCCTAGTAGACAAACATGAGGAAGGGTGCTGGCATGCCCCGAGAAAGCATAGAAGCTTTGCACTCTCTGCTCCAATACCCTATGCATCTCTTTCATTTGGCTGTTTCTGAGTGTATCTTTTATAATAAACCAGTAATAGTAAATAAAGCACACTCCTGAGTTCTGCCAGTAATTCTAATGAATTATGGAATCTCAGGAGGGAGTTGTGGGAACTCTTGAATTGGTAGTTAGCAGGCAGAAGTGTGGGTAAGTTGGCTACCCCATTTGCAGCTGGCATCTCAAGTGGGGCAGTCTTGTGGGTCTGAGCCATTGACCTGTGGGGTGTGCACTATCGCCAGGAGTTAGTGTCAGAATTGAGTTGAATTGAATTGTTGAACACTCAATTGGTGTTGGAGAATTGGAGAACTGGTGTGTAAAAAATGACAAGTATTTGGTGTCAGAGGGGAAAGAAAAAGCATACATTTCATGTCAGAAGTGATGTTAAAAAAAACACCACTCAGGTAAAATCAGTAACAATACTGTGCCAGGCCATATTAGAGTCAAAGGCAAGAGGAAGCACATTAATAATGACCCAACCTTAATTTAAAATTTTTATATTATGAATGATTGGCATTAATTTTTATTTTTTAAAAATATTGTACTAAAATATTTACCTTGATTACTGAGTTTCTTGGCTAATTAAATGAATAAATAAAATAAACAAATGAATAAATAAAATACGGTTACAGTAATCAAAGAGTCTGTAATGGAAGCACACATTAGGCTCTGGATTTCGTTCTTTTTTTTTTTTAATGTTTACGCATTTTGAGAGAGATGGAGAGTGTGTGTGAGCAAGGGAGGGGCAGAGAGAAAGGGAGAGAGAGAGAATCCCAAGCAGGCACTGTCAGCACAGAGCCCAATGTGGGGCTTGAACTCACATACCATGAGATCATGATCTGAGCTGAAATTAAGAGTTAGACATTTAATTGACTGATCCACCCCCGTATCCCTAGGCTCTGGATTTCTTATCTGAGTGAGTAGCCATGGAGAATGAGCTGCTTCAAAATTAAGTAAATGCCCTCTTCCAAGATAAAATCCCAGAGCTTTTCTCATTTGTTGACTGTCCCAATTTCTTGAAATCTAGAATCAAGACAGTAGCAATCTAACAACTATCACCACTAAAATGCAAAGGACTCGAGTCCTGGCAGGATCTTCACTGGAGATGGTCACAGCTGGGCCCGGCACACAGAACTGAACAGGCTGTGGGTCCTAGAGCTCACTGAGGGGGTGGCCAGCAAGCAGCCCCATGGGAACAGCAAGGCTAGAAAAGGAGTCCAGAGTAGGATCCAGAGGAAATGGACCAGATAGCCCCAGGTTCCCGCCACAAGAGGCAGACATCAACCCATGGTGACACAGGTGATAGTGGCCCTGGTTAATTCCTTGTTAGAGCCTTAAAGGAATCAACTTTAAAAAGAGCAATTCAGATTCCATCATATACATGGTTTTAGCATCAACCTTTGGCAAAAAAATTAAAACGCTATATTTCTTCCTTGTGCTTCACATAATACATGGTTTTAGATTCCTGGACCTTTAATATAAGCTTCAAATTTCTTATCAGCAACATGGGAACACCACAGCTTTTCTAAAACTCAGGGCACCAGATGTGCTAGAAGTTCAAGTGGGCTCTGTGAAACCACTGTCTTTAGGCAGCTTGGAGCAATGGCCGACAGGACTGATAGCAATGGAATTCTACTAGCCAAAACTGAGGGTCTACAAAGAGCATCACATTTTCAACTGGAGGCCAATTGTTCTCCCAAACAATTGGGATTTGGGATTTTGGATTTTGGACTTTGGATTTTGTCAACTGAAAGGTTTTTTTGTTCATACTCCACTCAAAAGGGTCCTTTGAAATAGCTTACCTGGTCTCCACAGCCACTTTGGATACTTTTGGAGCATCAGAAGTAATAAAATTCACCAAATTTCATCACACTTGGTGACAACTTTATTGATAGGTTCTCGTTTTTGTTTAAACTGTCCTTACATGAGTTTTTTTTTCTTTCTATATTGTATGGTATCTTTAGGATGGCTCTGCAATTTGTAAACTATTATCTTTTCTTTTTTTTAGGTTGTGATGTTGCTGCTCTTTTTAGGTTTGACTTTCATTTTGCTTTATGTTGGTGTTGGTTAGGAGAGAAAGGATACAACAGCACTCTTCCACTCAAAATTTGCAATTATTTATATCTTGGTCCCTTCATTGACAGAGATGGGAAAATGAGTCCTTTAGAAGTTAAGGACTTAACCAGTGTCACCCAGCTGGTTGGCGGCAGAGGCAGGGATGGGGACTCAGCTGCCCAGCACTGCTCTCATGAAACCACACAAATTTTGCCTGGAAGCAAAGTCCACAGGACATCTACTGAAAGAACCAGAGTTGTTGCAGGTGTTAAATACCACCCTCCTTAGCATGCTATGAGATTCCCGAAAGCTTACCCGGAGCCTGGAATAGGGGCAAAAGGCATGGACCTTAAGTGATTGCTACTTATACAAGGAGCAGCTGGTGATACCTAGTCTTCTTCTGTCTGTCAGACCTTACTGCTCCAGTGACTTCTGGGAAGTTCCACCCCCAAGTCTGCTCCATGAATCAATGAGGGCCTCCTCAACATCCTCTAAAGACACCCATTGTCCTTCTGTACTAGTACACTTTGGCTCCAAAGCATTGTCCACAAGCACTGCACCCCACACCCATCCCCTTCCCGGTCCCTAGGAAGACACTCTTCTCCCTGACTCCATACCAGCTACTGCCCTCACGTCAACATGCTGGCCTCCATCTCCTACCAAAGGTGATTCCAGTTCATCTCCATCACAGGGCCAAATATGTAAAAGCTTTTTGTTTCCTGGAAGTCACGTAAAGCAATGCAAGCAATGTTAGCCTAGTTGTGAAAAGACACACTGGTCTTTTATTTCTTATAAGTCACTGTTCTCAAAGGTCTTGCTTTCTCCTGAGGTATTTTCAAAGAGGAGACTGCACTCCATGGGGGTCTCTCTCACAGCCCTCTCATTCATTCTGCAGAAATCTCCCTCCCTATGTGGGCATCCCCAGAAGACTTCCTAGCCAACCCTCCCCTCAACTCACTCTTTCCCCAAACCCCAAGTGTTACCTCTTCAGTAGGCGCCTATAGCCCTGGGCTTTAGTGATCTCCATTCAGTACTATAAAAATCCATCCAAGCAGAAACACATACCATCTTGATCAGTTCCAAGAAATGGGAGCACAGAGGAAAACATTGGAAGGATAAGTGATTTAAATTTCCTAGTCATATTTGGCTGATGCTCATGGGGAGAACAGATTCTTACGCATTATAGGGAAAAACATGTGAAAGCATTACTCAAGAGCTTTACATTTCTTTATGCTAAAAGCTTTATGCTTTAATCTTTATTTTAAAGCTATCATATCCAAGGCAATAAATTACACAGAAGAGTTTAATGATGGGCATTTTCCCCCTGGTTGCCTTAAAAATAAGGTCAATTTGTTTTTTAAAATTCTTACTTTATGAAATAGAAGACAACACTGGATCTGCTTGCTCCCTTCCCTCCTGTACTAGTTTCCTTTGGCTCCTGTAACAAATTACCAGAAACTTAGCGGCTTAAAAGAACACAAATTTATTGTTTTACAGCTTTGGAGTTCGGAAATCATAAAATCAAGGTGTCAGCAGGGCACATTCCTTCTGGAGGCTCTAAGGGAGAATCTGTTTCCTTGCCTTCTCCAGCTTCTAGAAGCCTCCTGCATTCCTTGGCTCTTGGCCTCCTCCTGACATCACTCCTCTTGCCATCTCTGCTTTCATCTTCCCATCTTCTCTGACTCTGACTCTCCTGCCTCCCTCTTTCACTTATGAGGATCCTTGTGATGATATTGGGTCCACCTGCATAATTCCAGATAATCTCCCCATCTCAAGATCCTTAGCTTAATCATTTCTACAAAGCCCCTTTGCCATGTAAGGTAACATCAAGTCCTGGGGATTGGGATGCGGACATCTTTGGAGGCAGTTATTCAGCTTCCCACACTCCTTTAATCATCTGACCTCATCTTGACTTCCCTGACCTTGCACTCACACCTGTCGTGTCGTCCTGGCCTCTGGCCCTTCTGGTCCCAGGCCAGACACCAGAACCATGGTTCTGAGCAGCTCTCCACCTGGGAGCTCTCAGGCTTACTCCCTTAGCAACTCCAGGCCTTTACTTTGTCATCCCCTCCTCAATGAACCTCTTCTGATCACTTTATTTATAGGTTCATTTCCTGTCTCATCTCCAGACATTTGCTGTCCCCTTCCCTAATTTATTTTTCTTCATGGTAATTATCATCATCTAACACATTATATATTTTACTCATTTACTTTTTTTTTATTTCCTCTTTCATTTCTCTCAAATTTAGGCTCCATGAGGGCAAGGATGTCTTTCTTATTTTTTTTTCTGCTAAATCTTTGGACTTACAAAAGTGTCTGGCACATAATAGGCCTTCATTAAATGCTGGTTAAATGAATATGGCTGGGTCATTCATTTATTAAAGAATCTCCCAAGTTTGTATCTTTATGTTTTATGTCTTGGGCTGGTTAAACTCTGGATAAAACACTTATCCAAATTCCTGCAGAGCCAGGGTCTGGCTGCCCAGTGAGTTCAAGGAGCCCATTGGAGGAAGAGGTCTGGGTCCTTGCTAACCAGCACAAATACATTCACTTAATCCTCAGTTGTGTAAGATACTCTCCATTTTCCCTCCCCAGGAACCTCCTTTGTTCAGTTGGGTGAGAGAAGGGCAGTCTCCAGGCTGAGTGTAGTGGGAGAAGGGATTTGGGGCCCAATTGCTGTTGAAATAGACTCTCCACCAATTCTTCGTATCTTCGATGCATCTCACCCTTGCTTCCAGGGATACCAGGAGCTGTCAGTGCCTGAGGCTCTGGAGGACTCTGCACTAGGGGTTTTGTGGAATCCTTGTTACCTACTATTGTCCACTTTTTAAAAAATCTTGTACCGCTCATTCCATTGCTTTCCAACCTCGTAAGCTGTTATCCCTTCCTTAGGTGTTTATGCCTTTAACCAAATCCTTTTACTATTATTTTATTTGGGTTTTAGGAGGAGTAATAGTAGATGTAGTCCATCTCATCACCTTTAGTAGAAATATCCCATATTTTCCTACTGTTTTGGGGTCTGGGATCAATACATTGACCCGTTGTGTACTTCGCACGTGCAGGTTTATTGGGTACTTAACTTGAATTTTAGAAGAAACGTGTTCCAAATTATACCCAAGGTGGTATTAGGCACACTTTCATTTATGAATGACACCTCACCGTTGAATATCTCTTTAAGTTACACGGAGCATTTTAAAAAATTATCTCACTTAATCTTGTGAGGTAGACAACAATCTAAGACTTAGAAGAATTAAGTACCAATATGCCCAAGATCAACACAGCTAGTCAGTGGTGGGCCAGCTCTCAAACATGTCTTCTGGCTTCTGACTGTAGCATGTGGTCTCTCTCTTTGTCCTTTTGCCTTTCTTTTTACAAAGAAAACAAATTAGGAAAATGTGTAATGTGTAACTTTTCATAAATGTGACATAGCACAGAAAGCTTGCTGAAAAAAAACTAGTCACATTCCTGAAATGTGAATCCTGGAAACCTCCCCACTCTGGTCCTGCTCAGGGAAGACATTTTGTTAGCCTGGCGGGATGGCCAGGCTATCAGTCGGGGCTCAACTAAAATGTGCTGTCGGGACTGCCCATTCCACACCAGGGCCTGTCGGTGATCTGGCTCACGCTGATAGCCTTCCCACTTGGTCTCTGTGGTTCTTCCCTGGCCTCAGAGATTTCTGAACTCTCACAGAAAGCATCTCCCTCTGGTCCCCACGATGCTCTCACATCTTTGCTCCCTTAAGGAGATCTGCACATATGTTTCCCATGACTGTGAACTATGAGAAGTTGTCAGGGCCTTTCAATCACTATAACGGCCTATAAAAGCTCGCTGTATTTTCAGTTTTACTAAATATTTCTATAATTCAAAAATTATGGAAATGGATAATGTTTCTGTTCTTTGGGAATATATTTAACAGCTGTGTGCATACCAGATGCAAATGAATATATAGAAATAAATTGTGCATTTTATAGACTACACTTCTTATTACCCGTCTTCCTCTTTAGACACCTCAGGCTCTGCTCCTGCCAGAATGGCAAAGGTGCCGAAGCACTTTACAAGAGACAGTTTGGTTCTTAGTTCTCCCAAGAGAAGAGAGGACGTCCATCCAACCAATATGTGAACAAAAGCATGACTCCTCCTGCCTAAGCTGGTGCTTCTCCAGTTGAGAAGCAACTTGCTAAAGGTGATCCCAGCATTAGAGATGGCAGTAAGTTACCAGCCTTCCCTATTCCAGTTTCCACATTTGTAAAATGGACATACTGAACCAACAGAGTTACTCAGGATTGGATGTGGCAAATTAGGTTCCCAATAAATAGATCAGTAATCGTGTGGTGGACAGCTGTAATGCTTTTTTGACTGCCCAACCTCTGAATCTTTAGCCAAAAAGGCCAGTCTTTGCTCTTCCTAACCTCTGGCAATTCCTGCTCTATATGATTTGAAAATGGGCCAATTGCTTATTGCAAGCCGAGTTTGAATCTGAGGCAAGTGAGACAAAAAAAACAAGGGCAACTGCAGAGCTCTGGTAGAGCAGAGGCCTCCAGGTCCACTCCTGCCCACAGGGTGGGGTCCAGCGCTCACCGGCAGTGGCTGCAGTACCCGACCAGGCCATTTCCCTGTACACCCCTTCTTGCTTCCTCTTCCATTTCTGAGTTGGTTTGCTGGCCTTCCTACTATTCTGTGAACTACTCAGTAGCTCTCGCTAATAAACTCATTTTGGTATAAGATAACAAAATAGACAACTTCTCTTGTTTATAATTAAGAGCACTATTAGGCAACACAACTTTGTTCTCTACCCTTCTAGAGTTGGAGGGACCCTACCTTGTGCATCACAGGGAAGTTCCAAGGACATTATGGAGATCAAAGCAGAGATTCTCCAGAAAGCTGCTTGGTGGAAACCAACCATAGGTCTTATGAAGCGGGTTTACCTCTTCGTGGTCTCCCTTCTGTCTTGTCCTTCATACTGCAATTCTCCAGCTTGTCAAGGCAACAACCAAGCTGAGAATGGAGTCCTGAACAGTCAGGAGGATTAAAAGGTGGGCTGCTTGGCACAGACTGTGACTTGGGTTTTTGTCAGGGTCCACTGATTAATGAGGGTTAATTAAGAAAGGAGACAAAGAAAGCAATAGTCCCTGTAGCTAGATACCCCAAACAAATCTCTACAGAAGAGCTCCCACTCGTCAACCTGAAGCATCAACAAGCTCTCTGCTTCCCCAGACACATGAGCAAGACCTCCTTTTGTGAACTCGCTCATCCAGGGTTTACACACATACTTCAAAGAGGTGACGTTATACACTCTGGTTCTACACCAGTCTGTCTGGGTTTAATGTTTATTTGTTTTTGAGAGAGAGACAGAGAAAGAGAGACAGAGAGAGAGACAGAGAGAGAGAACAAGTGAGGAAGGGTCAGAGAGAGAGGGAGACACAGAATCTGAAGCAGGCTCCAAGCTCTGAGCTGTCAGCGCAGAGCCCAACACAGAGCTCAAACTCAAGAACCCTGAGATCATGACCTGAGCCTAAATCAACTGACTGAGCCACCCAGGCACTCCCAGCCTACGTGGGTTTAAATCCCAGCTGAGCCACTCACCAGCAGTGAGACTTTGGGAAGGTTATAAAGATCTCAGTGTTCTGGTTTGCACATCTGTGAAATGGGGATAACAATAGCACCTCCTTCACAAAGTTGTTGTGGGGATTAAAGACATCAGAACATCTCAGGTGCTTAGAACTGGATCCAGCACAGCATAGGAACTCAATACATGGTAGCCATTATTATCAAAAATTGCTTATTGCCAAATAAATGCTACTTGTAGCCTGAAGGTACTACTTAAAGTAACTGAAGTTACCTTACAAGATGACTATAAAATTATTACTTGACAAGAATCGCTAACTTAAAAAATAACTGGCATCTTACAAAGAACTTTTTTCCATAGAGAGTAGTGGTTAGTTGAGGGCATCAGTCTTCACATCAGACGAACTTGCTTTCAAATCTTAATCTGTCACTTCATAGGCAAGTGAACTTGGACCTCAGTTTACATATCTATGATATAGGGTTAATAATACCTACTTCTGTGGGTATTTTGAGGATGAAATTATATAATATACACAAACAGTGTAGCTTAGCTTCTGACACATGGAAAACATCTAATAAATAATGATCATTTTCACAATAATAAGTAACTCCTCCAAGATCACATGACACTTAAAAAGGCAGAAGAGGGACCTCAAATTCCACATTTTCCGACTACACACATTCATCCCTCCAAAAAGGCTCCCTGATCAGCATGTTATTGTGATTTCCATTTTTTGTAGATGAACTGTCAGGATCTGTCCAATTTATTCAACTAGAGAAATAAGTGATCCTCAAAATTATTCTAGCTTTGTTTCTATATCTAGTGATGCTCTTTTAATACCTCAATTCAGGTGATCCCAACTTAGGTTATTGAAGGTGAGGAAAACAGAAGCTAATTCATTTTCATATCAAAGAAAGGACAGGCTTCATCCAAAATTGCATTTTGTTGAGTCCGGGTGATTTTTCTCTCTTGCTTATGAGCCCTTTGGCTTTTGATACCTCGTATTGAGTACACCCTTGTCACTCTCTCACCCTTCTTTATGTTAAACAGGATAATTTCAAGCCTGGACACGTGTCAGTTTCCAGAGTGAAGAGCCATAGTTTCAGAACCTTAAATTAAAAACAGGGAGAAAATGTCCTATTCCGTTCATCAGAAAGAACTCCATCTTTCTCAAACTTGCTTTTCCATATTTCATCCCTGTTCTCTCTCTGAATCGACTTGACAGAAAAATTATTTGGATGTGTGATGTGCTGTCATCTCAAGCCAACAAACTGATGGTTTAATGCAAAATGACATGGCAGCCCAGGAATTTCTTACTGAAACCTACCTCACACTAAAGTTGCGGGAACAAGTGGTCCCACCTGGGAATTTTAAGTAACAGTTTGACATTGCCCTATTCTTCTAGTTGTTGATTTCTTAGAGAAGGAATTAGCCCTGGAAAGGAGGTGGGAGGCAACAGGAAATATATTCTCATGTCCCTAAAGACTAAGCTATTTCTACCAAAGGAAGGGGAATCTTCTCCCATCTTCTCCAATGGAAACAAATTTCTCTGTCTGTTCCTCAGTCTCTCTCTTCCCCCACCCTCCTTGTTCCCTCACTCAACCCACAAAAATGCTCAAAAGAACTTGAAACATCAAACTCAAAAACAATGTCGGGAGTCAACTTATTATTCGGCTTTCAGGATTACTAGGTTGCCAAGTGAAATTGTCCAATATTGAGTAATTGAGTAGTTACAGCACAGCTGGTTGGCAGAAAGCCTCTTGCCTGGAACAGTGGGTCTAGTTCCTGATACTGTGAGACTTTGAGCAAGTCATTTGACCTCTCTGGGCCTCAGTTTCTTTACCTGGGAAAATAGGCGGTAGGTGGTGGAGAAGGGTTTGGATAATTTAATATTTAATGATGTACGTATTTTATGGACCTCATCTAGGGAAATTCTCACTGTCCTCTGAGAACAAGAACTAATGAGGACTAGAAGTCTTCCCTCAGAAATAGGATAATTATTAGTTTATATGTAGAAACTCTATTAGAACTAGGGATCTGCATACATGGCAACTAAAGAGGTGAAAGAATAAGATCCCAAGAAAACGTAGAGCTGGAAGGGCTCATAGGAATCCTCTGTCCATCCCCTCCTTCTACAAAGATGGAGCCAGAAGTCCAGAGTGGCCAAGAGTCAGAAACCCACATCCCCTAGTTCCCAGCACCCTTCTCCATACATAGAAGGCCTGATGCTGTCTCTTAACCACCAGGATTAGAATTACTCAGCCTGTGAACTCTTGTTCTGCTCTCTCTTTGGCAAACTGAGTTTTAGGACCAGATGATGGATGGATTCCCATCATTGCCTTTGAGATGTTAGATAGGATTCTCTCACTTATGCATTTCTGCGGGTACAGAGGGAGAAAAAAAAAAAAGAATTCCCATCATTGCCTTTGAGATGTTAGATAAGACTCTTTCACTTATTCATTTTTTGTGGGTACAGAGGGAGAAACAAAGAGAGACATCAGCTGGATGTTCCTTTTGGTGAAATGGCCCTGATAATGAGTCAGTGCTCTTACAGAAGAACAGGCCTATGGAAATTACTGGCTCACTTTATGTGAAGTATTCTGCCTTTACCTGGAATCTTGTCATTTATATAGACATTTTTTCCTTGAAAGTCAGAAAAAAAATTTGTGTCTCATGGATTCTTATTTAGTAATTATTTTCCCACTACAAGTAAAATTAATATGCTTAGGCATAAATATGCTAGCTGATTCTGTCTTCAGCTATGCATATGTCAACTTAAAGTCTGTGACAACTATCATGTGTCAGCATTAGCTGGTCTCAATTACATTTTTATACATAATTAATCTGTTTATTTAACTGGTGGCTATATTGCTCACTAGGAGTGCTTGTATTTTAAAAAGAGTTTAAAAATCAACAAACAACTTTATGAACTAACAGCAATACAACCTGAGGTATCATTTTTCCAGGTTTGACATATTTAGCACCCCTGAAGTTTGCCTAAAGCCATCATTTGAAAAAATCGTCTGCTCCACATTGATGGAAAACAGAGAAAGGAAAGTTCTATTGCATTTGACATAAGAGGAAAACCAAATTCACAGCTGAGAGTGTGAGGAAGGGAGAAAAGTTAGTGTGTTCCCTCTTTCAGCAGCTAACCAGTTACTTTCTATGGGGTTGGATGTGCACCAAATTATCAGCTAAATCATGGGCAATGTATTTTAATCATAAAAACCTTTAGAAAACACAAATATAAAAGAAAATTTGGGAGGATAAAGATTTAATTCTTTCTTCATTGTTTTAGCAGAAGGATGTCAGATAGTTTTAAACTCTACCCTCTTGGTGTACTATGTTAATAAAGGATTGAATTATCCAAGTACCTAGCTTTAAAAAATGTGGTTACATGTATTTTGAAAACCAAGCCAAGAAATACAAGACCCATAAAATCCTGAAACGTATTAAATGACGGTTCTTTTTTCCTTAATCCACCACCACAAATATCAATTAAATGTAATTATATTAAATAGGTTCCCTTGAGAGCAAATAAAGATTTGCCAGAACACAAATTGCTACCCAGGTGAACAATATATAATTTTCCTGAGTACACAGACAAATACAGATGGTATATTCCAGAATGTAATGTAACAAATGTGTGTTTACTGTAACATATACATTTATTTTTTTTTTAGCTACCAAATGGCAGAGGGCCAAAAATTACTAATAAAATATATGTGTTTTTCTTTCTCTTTCCTCGGATGAGAGGATAAATATTGCATTTTATATTAATAACTGCTAATTAAAAGGCTATTAATCTGGGACAATAATAAATAAATGGACTCAACTAGGAGCAAATGCCAGAAATGAACTTGCAAGTTCTGGTTAAAAAAAAAAGTTTAACTTATTTAAACAACTATTTTTCTTATTAAAAACAAATGTTTTACTGTGCTTGCTATGAGAGGAAGGAATGAATCCATAAATAGGAAAGTAAAACAGGTAGAATAAAATGTATTTTGTTAACTCTTTTAGGAGCTAATTACTCCACTCCTATAGAAGTAAAAGAGCAGAAAGGGAGGTGGGAGGGGAGAGCAAAGGTTCAAACAACTTTCCCAATTATGAAAACGAGCTGCCCAACAGATGTTTGAACTCAAAGATCTCAAGGAATAATTCTCAGGAAAGCTTTTTTCTCCTCCTTCTGCAAATGCCATGCTCGTGTTCTTTTTCATTATACGATACGTAAGGTATGAATTTCTTCTGTCAGATGTTTTCAGGAATGGAAATTTAATTCATTCTCAGTGTTGTATGGAAAACCTTGAAGAATAATCAATTTAAGATTGACCATGCTGATATGTCAAGTATTTTTAGTCTCTGCCCTTTTTTAAGTAATAAAAATAATTATCTAAAAACAGAATCTTGGAAGCATAGGCATTTTCCTTTTCCTATTGCTCATTCTTTTCAGATCAGAATCCCCACCCCACCCCCGTTCCTGACTTTCATAATAAGAATGTGACAGTTTCAGACCTAGGAAGTGCTATAGGGAAACATAAATTGGGGCTTTTGAACCTACTTCATCCTCAGCTTTCTCAGCTAGAAAACATCAGACATGGCCACGAAGCACCCTCAATTATTAACGATTCTATGATTTCCTACATAAATGTCAAATAATATGACCTTGACATAGGATTTATCTTGATGAAGTAGATGCTGCTATAAAAGCAGCTGTCTGCTCTTTCCCTCTTCAGGGCCCAGAGTAACTCTTGGTGTCACTTTCATGAGACACTTGGCTTGAGGGAACCTCCTCCCTACCAGCAACGCCCCTCAGGCTGCCTGGAGCCACTCCTTAGGGGCTGGGGTCACTTGGCTCTGTGGAGCTAGTGCTTGGAGAGTATGAGGACCAGAAAAGGTGTGATCGTTCACCATGACCAGTGGTCAGGTGGCTGACCTTCTCACGAGGCCAGGCTCTTCTCCAAGAGGGGTGGGCAGATGGATTCCACAAGGACCTCTTTCCCCTTCCTCACCTACTGACTTCTCCATCACACCCCCTATCCCTCAACATTAGTACCCTTAACTCCTTATTTCCCCCAAGTTTCTTCTTTCCTCTGTTATGCATTACTGAACCCCAAGCTTTCTGTTCCATCTTGTAAACCCTAACAGCCTCTTCAACACTGGTGGGTGAGCTCTAGCTGTCCTCTCCTGCCCAGCTCTGCAGGCTGGTGAGAATCTGGGAGAAAGCTTCCATCCTGGGACAGCAAGGGAAGGGAGGCTACAGAATGGCTCTGCATTCCTCCCTTGCTTTCCATCCTTCCTACTTTGCTCTACCTCCTTCGTACTCTCTTTCATTTCTCTGTCTCCCTCCCTCCCTTCCTTCTATTCTTCTTTTCTTTCTACTTTTTCTAGAGGACCTCACAAACATTATTTAATCACACCCCAGTTCATCGCACATTATCTACACTGGTTCAAGAAGGGCTACTCACTTGTGTTATTTAGTTAGTTAGTTAGTTAGTTAGTTCTTCCTCTTCTCTCATTCCCTTCCCCTTTTTCCCTATCCATACCAGGAAGTCATTCTAACGTTTAACACAAATCCTCTTATTTGTATATGTGCTTATTAATTTATCTGAGTGTTATTATATTATAGATCTCATGTTTCTTATAAATTGTCACTCAGTCTCTCATGCTTCATACTTTGCCAGTTACTTCTACCAGCTACAGAGCATTTCATGACATATTTCCAACACATGTCTCCTGAATGGTGACTGTCGTCCACCTACCTTCAACCACAAACAGCACTATAATGATCCCCCTTGCACATGTCTCTTTATGGACACTTGTGAAAGTTTATCTGAGACACCGACTCAGGAGTGCAATGCCTTAAATTTGACCAACTACTAACTACCAGGTTCTTCTCCAGAGGGTCCATGCCAAGTTTCACCTGTGGTGCATAAATGTTCCTCTATCCCACCTTCCTGACAACATCTGGTCCTTGGAGACAATTTAATGGAGAACATGATTACCACAATTCATAAAGTGGCAGAAAACTTCTCTACATCCTCTGATGCATTGCTTCCAAAATTCTTCCCAAATTTCAAAAAGAGTGATGTCATACATTTGGGTACATATTAGAGATTTTCTTTTTAAAAAGAATGTGACAATATTATTAGCAAATTGCAAAAAGAGTGGAAAGAAAACTGCATCATCTCGATCTAAGAAGTCACCAAATGTCCTATGCTAGGAAAAAATAAATGCTGTACAAGACTCCAAAAGAAGTACATTAGGGTCTACTGGTCAGTTTCAAGACCTAGCTGAAAGATGGTCTCATCTGGTAATGCTCTCATCCATTACATCTTCGTTTAGTTTCATCCCGCAAGATTTTCCTAACCCTCAAGGTTGTATAAGTACACTTCCTGAGCGTCAAGCCTATTTGCTTGCCTGTCTCCCACCTTAGACTGTTAGGCAAGCTCCATGAGAGCAGTACCTCCTGTCTTGTTTGTTGCTGAACACTAGTGCCTAGAGTGTCTGATACATACTGGTCATTGAACCAATACTTGTTGAAAAAATGAATGCATAAGTAGGTGAATTGATTTTGGATTGTCAAAGCCTAACACAGTGCTTGATCTGGACCTTGGGTTAAATAAATGGATACATTGCATGAACATGTGTCCATGTCTACCCCTCTTACACCATCTCCCCTTCTCCTCCTTGGGCTCCTCCATCATATTTATTCCTCTTTGAATTTTTGCCAGATTCTAGGTAGGAGGACAGGGCAGCAACCAGCAGAGCCTTAGCTCATTTTGCTGGCAGCTGCCCCTTTCTCCCTCCAGCATATAAGGTGTCAGGGAAACTAGAAACGACTCATGCTCATGGAAAAGTTGTGAGACCCAGGGAAGGAGTGAGAATAGGCAAGAGGTAATAGGCACTTGGTGTGCATGAGCACACATACACACACCGTCCTTGTTGTGCATGAGCACACAAACAGCTTCCCTGTCCTCCCTTCCCCTGTCCTCCCCTCCCCTACCCCATCTAGGTTTTATCATTCATGACAGTCTAATGAAGGGCTGGTTTGGAGGTGGAGGTCCCCTGATTACACACAGATCTATACGTGCACATACCATAGAGAAAATGCATATAATCATATTAAGACCATTTGTTTTCATATCTATACATTTTATAGTGATCTAAAGTTGACAGTTTCTAGGCATAGATTTCCCTAAATAAGCCCTCCCTATTTTTTCTGGATGTGAAAGACTATTTTCACAGCCAGAAAAAAAGCACTTGAGAAATTCTTGGGGACTGAGTGGAGCTTCAGGCCATCTTCCTTGGTTAACAAGCAGTGAATAACTCATCTTAAATTGTGTTTCTACCTAATTAAAATCAGCAAAAGAGCCTTTTGAATCAAAGCCATCCCACCCAAACTATTTGGACCAGAGAACTCGGACATTTGATAGCTTAAGCCCAAGCCAGTTGCATTCCAAATATGATAACACATTTGCTTGTGCAACAGAGTCTGCTCAGTGTTTTGACTGAATGGGCTCTCACCTCTCCGCATCAACCTTGGCTTTCACACAGAGATTTGCAATGGGACATTGACAGCACAAATTACAGGGCTCTGCCACAACCTTCACTTAGCAATTACTTTAAAAGGGAACATTTATACTAAACTTATTTTCCTTAAGGACACAGTCTATAACTTACAGCTTTTAGCATAGGGTCTCATCCATATAGTAAGGTATCAAGATTGGTTGATTTATTGATAAAAATTTTAAAACTCAAATTAGATCTAAAACTCAACTTCTTTGGTTGAGGACAGTTTTCTTGCCCTACCTCTGACACAATCCAGGTGAGAGTCCTGCCTCCTCTGGCATGAGATCATCTTCTCAAATCCTTTGGGCTCCCTAGAAGGGGCCATTTAAAGGCAGAATAAATAGCATCCATTTTTAATAAACCCAGTTATCTAAACCAGCCAAGAAAATTTCTTTTAAAAAGAAAAAAATATGTATTGGACAAGCAGATTTTTTAGAAGACCTCCATCCTTGGAAAAGAAATAGGGTTTTATGTTTCCATGACATGGAATTTTCTCTGAATGACCTGATCCAGAAGGCAATTCTGCCTATAATTAAATGGTAAGAAAACCCTCAATAACACCACTGCATGAGAGTGTTAAGCTGCCCAGGCACTGCCTTCTAATTCTTACACTTTTTGGAGAACAAAAGGATGAGCTGGTTTGGGCCAAGTGACTTAGGTACATTGGGATGAAGCATGGGATCTGTCTTCCAACTCTAGATGATTATAAGTGTCTTATGGAAATGTATTCTGTAAGCCAGGACATAAATGCCATCTGAAATTATTTCTGGAACAAAGCAGGAATGCATACACACTGCATTATAGATGTCCAGACACTAGACCCAAATAAAGGGAAGACCTGAATGCCTAGAACTTCAGTCTGACTAAAAATAGTACCTAATATTTATTTGGCAGTTATCACTGTTTTAAGGCATTGTTCTAATCACTTTGTATACATTAACCCATTTAATATTATTACTGTCCCCCTTTTCCTGATGAGGAAACTGAGACACAGAGAAAATTAAGCAATTTACTCAGAGTTACACAGTTCAACCAAGGCAATTTGGTTCCAGGGACTTTTTCTTTTTTTTTAATGTTTATTTATTTATTTTAATAGAAAAAGGTAGAGAGTGAGTGGGGGAGGTGCAGAGAGAGAGAGAGAGAGAGAGAGAGAGAATCCCAGGCAGTCTCTCCACTGTCAGCACTGAGCCCAGTGTGGGGTTCAAACTCACAAACTGTGAGGTCATGACCTGAGCCAAAATCAAGTCAGATGCTTAACCCACTGAGCCACCCAGGTGCCCCATACAGGGCTCTTTTTTTTTTTTTAATTTTTTTTAACGTTTATTATTTTTGAGACAGAGAGAGACAGAGCATGAACGGGGGAGGGTCACAGAGAGAGGGAGACACAGAATCTGAAACAGGCTCCAGGCTCTGAGCTGTCAGCACAGAGCCTGATGCGGGGCTCGAACCCACAGACCGTGAGATCATGACCTGAGCCGAAGTCGGACGCTTAACCGAATGAGCCACCCAGGCGCCCCTGGGGCCTTTTTTTTTTTAAGAGGATTCTATATTACTTGCCTGATAGATGGTCTGGGCTTCAAGGGTGCCAACAGAAGAAACATGAAGCCCAGCACCTGTATACTAGGACCTCACAGTATAAAGAAGAAAAGGTTATGGTGGAGCTTCTGGACAATACAAGGGTTGGGTGCACATCTAACAGACTCAATCCCCTGGAATAAAGCAGAAAAGATTCCCATGGTGAGGAGAATGCCTCTGTGGTTGTTATTTGGCATTTCCCCACAATTTTAATGAGTAACTGCCTCACCTCATGAAGACCACTCCACCTGCCCTCTTGAAGATTCTCCAGAGTGCCAGCACAGCCTTGCTGAGAGCAAGGCCTGCCTCCCAGGGCCTGCCTCTTTCTCCTTCCCAGATCCTCTTTTAAAAGCAAATCTGAGTTTGTTTCAAGAATATCAAAGTAAATGTTTTCAATCTACCAGAGCCTGTTTACAAATACGAAGCTATTCTATACTTTCCCCTCACTTAAAGTGTGGCCTTGACAACACAACAGGACTTACACAAAAGATATATTAAAAGATGAATATGGGTGTGTTCTACAAAAATACAGTTAGTTCTTCTATAGAGCAAGCTTCCTTAGCGGGTTTAAAAATACGATTCAAACTCCAACCCCACCCCCAAGCTCTACCATATACACTCCATCTTGTTTCATTTTAAATGATTCCCCGCCCGGCAACACATTTATCGTGTGTTTACTGCAAATGCTTATCTGGGAGCTTATCAGCAGATTTTTCCCCAACACCTAAAGATATGTAGAACTAATCTGTAGTTGAATACAAGTGGTTCTATAAACATGGGGGTCTCCACCACTCCCTTATTCTTGGCACTCTGTGAATAACTAAGTCCACATCTCCCTTGGGCTCTGGATGAGCACATGAGCTTGCTGCTGAAAAGAAAAAAACTGCTGTTCAAATTACAGATCAGGGCTGGAATGAGCATCCTGAGTCATAGCTCCAACCCACAGATGAATATTGGCTCCAAGGAGGTGCATCAGAGCTGACAGTTACCTTAAGGTAAACAATTTGACTGTAAACTACAGTTTTATGGCCCCGGTAAGTGATTTCCACTCTGCCTCACAGGTGTTATGTGCATATTTTTTTTCTTTGTTGAGGAAATTGTAATATCCTACTCTTAGCACCACAGAATCCCCTCTCCCAGAGAGCGTATTAAATGACTTTCCAGTTTCCAAGGCTTAGTTAAGAGCTCTGTAAAAACAACTACATATTTTACACAGGCCGTTGCTAAGCATGTTGACTGATTCTCTCCCTAAAAGCCGTTTTCAGCCAGGAACCCATTCAATTCCATATGAAAGGACTGTAAAAAGACTGTTTTTTTCTTCCTTTTCTCTTTCATTTTGTTTTGTGTTGTTCCAACATCTTGCCTAAAACAGTCAAATAATAGATCATCCTTAGCCAACATGTTGGGAGTATAGAGACATCTAATTTGGCAATACATTTCATGTTAAAAAAATAAAGAAAAGAATAAAAAGAACATTAAAAATAATAAAATAAAATAAAATATAAAATAAAATAAAATAAAATAAAATAAAATAAAATAAAATAAACTTGCATGTCATCCCTGCCAAGTGCTCATATTCAAAGGCCAGGACCTGGTTTATTCAAATGTTGTAAGACTTTCTTGAGAAGCCATGCTTCTATCTCTGAGCATCCTCTTTAGTTTACTCTCTACAGTTTGGCTGGATAAGCCTCATGAAAGGAAAGAACTTCCTCTACTCCCTGACGGAGCAATAGAGAGGAAGGACAAGTACCACAGTTGCCTGTGGTTCAGTACTTTGTATGCATCTCAGTCAGTCTGGGTGCTCTACCAGAATGCCATTGGCTGGGTGGGTTAAACAACAAACATGGATTTCTCACAGTTCTGCAGCCTGGGAAGTCTGAGATCAGAGCACAAACACATCCCATGTGCGGTGACTTCCCATGTCTGGTCCCACTTCCCAGCTTGTAGATATCTACCTTCTTGCTGTACCCTCACATGGCAGAGAGATAGATTGATTTAGGGCCCCTTTATCTCTTTACAATGGCACTAATCCTCATAAGGGCTCTGCCCTCATTACCTAAATATCTCCCAAAGGCCCCACTTCCTAATATCATCCCACTGAGGGTTAAGGTTTCAGTATATGAATTTGGGGGTCACATGAACATGTAGTCCATAACAGTATATTACCTTCCACTTAACTATCTTTAATGACATGTGCTATTTCCCAGTAAATTTATTCATTCTCAATTGTGGGGAAATAGGTTTTCCTTACATTAATGGGTTAGAAGAAAGCTTAGGGCAGAAAGCCACCACCACAGGGCGAAAGCACCCAAGGTTAGCTAGCGAGATATTGTAATGGGATCAGATGGGATTTCATCTGCAGGAAATTACTTTCCATTTGGCACCAATATACTATTGTACTTTGATCACAAACACCACTTGCTCCCCAGACCCTTTGCTTCTTATACACACAAGCTAATGATTACTGTCTGTTTTTGCCACATTCACAAGCATAAGATCTTGTTTTCTTCACATTTACTACATGGGTAATATCTTGTGAGCTCAATAAATACGAAGATGAAACCACTGTTCAGGGCTCTTGTCTCCTGGACATTAGCCTCTCTCATATTCAATTCTGCATCCACTCTCTTGCTGGACAGGAGAGAACTCCAGACTCATAGTCTGCAACACTCAATAACAGGGCAGGATGCAAATTGGGTCTTTCTGTGATATTATATTTTCAGCCTGGCACAGTGCTTTATAATAGGTGTTCAATATTGTTTGAATAGATGAATAAATGGTTAGCAACTCAGATAGGGGTGGAAGAGATTTTCCCAAATGATGTTTACGAAGGTAGTCAGCCCCTAGATAGGCCCCATCTCTACTATAACCATTTCCATTATAGGGATGTTGTGGCCACACCTTTTCCTCCTTCCTGATTTGAAGGTCCTTGTCTGATTTCTGTTTTAACTCTTGGGAGGAAGAAAAGCTGAAGAAGGGGTAGATTCAAGAGGCTCCTCCTCTCCCACACTCACAACAAATTTTCTCAGTGACAACTTTACGTGGAGACTATAATTGCTTTCTTAAAAGTATGGTGGGCAGAATTGTTCTGAAGCCTTTTCTTGTTAGGGAGAATTTATTGAGTGGAAAAAGAACAATCAGTCCAAAGTTTTCTGTCTGTTCTTCAATTAGATATGAGTCTTAAAAGTTAACTCAGATTTCCCTCCAAAACCAAAAAAAGCAAACACATTTTTTTATTAATTAAATATGCTTCTTGTTGCTAGTATATTTATTTTAAATAGGTCACATTTTATTTTTTCAAATGTTTATTTATTTACTTTTGAAAGAGGGAGAGAGAGAGGCAGAGAGAGAAAGAGACTGATCATCCCAGGCAAGCTCCATGCTGTCAGCACAGAGCCTGACATGGGCTTGAACTCACGAATGGTGAGATCATGACCTGAGCCAAAATCTAGAGTCAGAAGCTTAACCGACTGAGCCACCCAGGTGCCCCTAAATAGGTCACATTTTAGATATACTGAGCCGTAGCTTATTTACTCTCCATATTGATAAGCAAAATTCACAACAGTCTGGTTAGAGTCAGTGTGTGCCTACATTTTCTCTCATTTGGAAAGGAAAACTCTGGAGTTGCTAGGCCCTCTGGTTTAGCTCCTTGACTTTGAGACCTGGTTTTCTCATCTTAAATTGCCATAATGGGTTAAACTTCCCTGGGTGTCAAGGAGTGAGGTGGGAGGTGTAGAAAAGACTCAGAAGACCTAACCAAAGCAGTGACATCTTAATCTGAGTTAATACTGATTCACTTTATATGATTTTCTTTGATCAAAATGAAGCTTTGACATAAAAAAAAATAAGTCTGAAAATCCCTGGTTTAAGACGCCTGAGGTCCCTTGGGTTTCCAAATTTCCATGGTAGAGATTAATTTTATAATTTTACCCCTTAAATAAAATTTGCAATAAAATTGTTGAATCTTTGATTTTAAAGGCAGTAATAGCTATGCCTTCTCTGAGGATGATGAGCTTTTGGTAAGGAATGCAATACCATCGTTTATACAGTTTCTCTGGAAAGCCTGTGTCCCCATTTCGAAGGCCAGCTTTATGTAAGAATCCCAGGAGGGGCAAAGCAGAGGCAAGGACTGAGGGACTGTACTTCTGCCATTGACAGAGGAGATGGTTGAGGGTAAGAAGACAAAGGAAGCAGGAGAATTTCCATGAGAGAAGTTGTGAGGAGAGAATGGTGCTGGAAAGAAGGAAATCAGTGTGGAAGGGGAAAATTGTTCTAAAGTAGCTACTTAGCTTGGAGAGGAGGAAGGATATGTGAGGATCCTTTCACTTGGAGGACCCTGCAAAGTCACAATGGGGAGAAGGAGGAGGAAATGAGAAGAGGTAGAGAAATGACAGAACAAAATGAGGAGGACATGGTGACAGCTTGACATGTTTTGAGAAGGCTTTCTGAAAAGTGCTTCCCAGTGGAAGAGAAATAAAAGGTTAAGCTCCAAAGGTTTGGTTGTGAACCAAATACAAATCTCACAATATAAGGAGGGAACAAACAGCAGGAACACACACACCCCAGAAGGGAAAATGAGAAGAAAAGTAGTACTTAGAGGATTTGGCCAAGGAAGAGTATGTTTTAAGCCACATAGGAAAAAGATGCATCTTTGGTGGAAGGTAACAGCCCTGAAGATTAGTTTCTAAGACAGACTATCACTGAAGGGTCTTATAACTGCCTCATAAATGGCCATATTCATTTCATAGCACTCGAAGTGCTCAGAACACACTCTTAAAACATCTTAGAGCTAAAATCTGAGGATTAACTATGACCAGATTTTATTCACAATGCTTTCATACATGCCATCTGCACAACATTTATTTCTCTTAACTTCCTCTTCTTGTTAGGTTTTTATCAACACTTTAAAAAGCCTTTGAAGAAAGCAATCTACACATTCAATCACATCCCAATCAAAATTGTAATGGCATTCTTCTCAGAGCTAGAACAAACAATCCTAAAAATTTGTATAGAACCACAAAAACCCCAAATAGCCAAAGTAATGTTGAAAAAGAAAACCAGCATGGGAGGCATCACAATCCCGGACTTTAGCCTCCACAGAGACCAATGGAATAGAATAGAGAACCCAGAACTGGACCCACAAATGTAATCTTTGACAAAGCAGGAAAGAGTATCCAATAGAAAAAAGACAGTCTCTTTAGCAAATGGTGCTGGGAGAACTGGACAGCAACATGCAGAAGAATAAAACTGGACCACTTTCTTACGTCATACACAAAAACAAACTCAAAATGGATGAAAGACCTAAATGTGAGACAGGAAACCATCAAAACCCTGGAGGAGAAAACAGGCAACAACCACATTGACCTCAGCTGCAGCAACTTCTAACTTGATACGTCTCTGAAGACAAGGGAAATAAAAGCAAAAATGAACTATTGGGATCTCATTAAGATAAAAACTTCTGCACAGCCAAGGAAATAATCAACAAAACTAAAAGGCAACCAATGAAATGGGAGAAGATATTTGCAAATGACATATCGGATAAAGGGTTAGTATCCAAAATCTATAAAGAATTTACCAAACTCAACACCCAAAAAAAAAAACAAATAATCCAGTGAAGAAATGGGCAGAAGGCATGAACAGACATTTCTTCAAAGAAGACATCCAGATGGCTAACAGACACATGAAAAGATGCTCAGCATCACTAATCATCAGGGAAATAAAAATCGAAATCACATTGAGATACCACCTCACACCAGTCAGAGTGGCTAAAATTAACAACTCAGGAAACAATAGATGTTGGTGAGGATGTGGAGAAACAGGAACCCTCTTGCACTGTTGGTGAGAATGGAAACTGGTGCAGCCACTCTGAAAAAGTGTGGAGTTTCCTCAGAAAATTAAAAATAGAATTACCCTACAATCCAGCAATAGCACTACTAGGAATTTATCCAAAGAATACAGGAGTGCTGATTCATGGGGGAATATATACCCCAATGTTTATAGCAGTGATTTCAATAACAGCCAAATTATGGAAATAGCCTAAATGTCCATCAACTGATGAATAAAGAAGATGCAATATACATAC